>NC_081556.1:96688937-96988937 GCF_963082655.1 Stomoxys calcitrans | reverse complement strand
CGAAGTTAGTATGCCCTCCATTCCATGATGGCCTTTTTCCTAGACTTTTTGAAAGAGCTCCAGTGCTGGTAAAGAATTCGACTTACCAGTGCGATGTTCTTTAGTTATTTTCCCAATTAGGGCCTTTAGTGTGTCTTTATTTTGGTATTACAATGGACTCTGAATTGTTAAAGTGAGGTTCATTGAGGTTCATCTGTTATATCGATACAATAAAATATTGTAACGTAAGGGAAAGAAAGAAAATGGTCAAATGGTCATATCCGGTCAAAATACAAATACAATGTTCAGAAAAACAAGTAAGAAGGAGTTTAGTTCCGCCGTGTCGAATCTTATGCATATACCTTCCACTTTCACCCTATACTACTTATGTGGCTGTGATAAAATGTGTAGGTGTACTCAATAGTTTCTACTGATTCGGAGTAGCCGTGTCCATCTGTCCGCATATACTTTCTTTGCTTAGAGGCACACCTCCTAACTGAGGTGGAGATAGCATTTGCATATAATCTTTTTTTAGCCAAAGACAAATGCTTTCAATTTTGGTAAAAATCGGTTCAAATTTGGATATACCCAGTGGGAAAATTAGTAAGGCCTGCTAAAATCAGGTCTGGTAACAGAAGTTCAAGGCCTTCTAATATTTTGACTGTGCAACTTCTAAAAGTTTGTCAAGGAATGCCTCTTCCGTCTTTTTGTTTTCCTTATGAAGTGCCACATTAAGTAGATGGGACATATATGAGCATCTTTTGAACTTTTGATGTTTTTAAGCAGTACTTCTGTCTTTCTAAAGGCCACTTATTTACTGTGAAAGGCAAGTACTAACCTGGCAATGTCACTCAATGTTAAAAGATATAAACATGCAATTCGGAGACCAGGCCTCGCGGATGCAAATCAAGGAATGATATCAGGCCACTAACTGACCGTCTTTTCCCGTTGAGTAGCTTCCATATGTATAATTCACCTGATGTACACTTATTAGGGCGTAGTTACTACAATTTTCAACGGATATGCACAACATTTGGTATAGAATGTTGTTTTACTTATCTGAAAGCAGGGCGCCCCGATAGCCAGGGGTCGTGGGTTCGATTCCCGCCAGAAGCCTTGGGCTGTCGCTACTGTGGTATTAGAATGGCCTTAAAATTGCCTAAGTGTGTCTGTAAAGGACTGCCACTCTTACCTAACCTAACCTATCTGGAAGCATCTGCTAAATTTTAACCTTCAGTAACTAGAACCTAATAATTCAACCTCTGCTAATATCGTTATATGGGAGCTATATCTAAATCTAAACCAATTTTGGTAAAATTTGGCAGAGGCTTGCTCATGAATAATAAAACACTACGTACCAAATAAGTTGGAAATTATGGTAACTAGGTCCATATAAGGGTAAATCGGGCGAGTTATATGTATGGGAGCTATATATGTACATCTGAACCGATGTTAACCAAAACTCATAGCATTTGTCTTTGGGCTAAAAATGTGATAAATACAAAGTTTTGTGATGATTGAATAGCAAGTGCGATCTCGACCTTGGTAACAAAAAAAAAAAAACGACAGACGAATTATCAGCACAGCAAGGATATGCGGACAGACGGACATGGCTAAGCCGAAGCAACAGGAATTTCTGAGTCGAACTACACATTTTATCACAGCCCCTGTAGTGATGCAGGGTTCACTATGTGGTTTTGTAATAAATTCCATATAAATAAATTTTTAGTTTGCCAAATTCATGCTAGGACCTAAAATACTCAACTGAATTCCATAGAAAGCATTACATCCAACTTTGGACGTCGTGGCGGCAGGTGTTATCGTTAACCGATCGCCATTATATTTCGTATTTTACTTATTGGGATCAAAAGGAACGAAAATGTTGAATACTTTTTGTTTTGATGGGACACTCTAATGTATATGGAAATCATAGCTGTAAGGCAAGAGAAGCTTTCTATTTGATCATGTAGTGGCTACTGACACTGTGTTGTCCTTAGAGCAATGCCCTATTTTCCAGGCAGTTTGGACTACACATTGCCTGATACGCTTTCTGATAAAATTTACTGTAACACTATTCCCCTATAGACCCGATTTGAACTACAATATCCCAGTTCTAGAAGTTACATAGACTTCTATACGCATGGCTGCAAACTAGATGACCAGTTGAGCTTTTGGGTGTACTATGAAGAACTAGGGCTGCTCATATTGAGAATGTTACCCGACCACTGTAATTTGTATCAAGAGGAGATCCTCCTAATTAAAAAAAAATTTTGCAATGGCTTATATGTTATGTCATACTGACGATTGTAATAAATATCCTATCAGGCAGCAACCGTTAAATTCTTGCGCAACGTATTTCTGAATTTAAAAATTGCCCTCGACCGTCGTATACCTCTTAACCAGATGGCTCAACAGTTTAAATTTCACCTGCTCTTGGTACTGGGCCACAGAGATAGCCCAGGGAATTGTTGTACACTTTCCAGCAGAACTGGAAAATGTGGGTGTGCCTCTAGCGACATGTAAGCTAAGCCTTCAGGAGCAGTCCAGAGGGTAAACGAGGGACAGATGGTCACAAAGTGGGAGTTGTGAACAACTCATGGCTATATGGCTCAATCCAGACCTAAGGAAGTCTATCGCTTATCTGTCCCTGGCTAGAACAGACGTCTCAGTCATTGTGTCCGTCATGACAGGCCAATATCTGATCGTTAAACATGCGGTTAAACTGAAGGTTGCAAGTAACGACTTCTACAAAAGGTGTGAGGTGTGTCCCCCTCTAACAGTCAAAAGGACTTCTACTTTAGTTTCCCATTTCTTTAAGAACTTTTCTGATTTACCGCATGCGAACATTCACAAGTTTTTAGGCTTTTCAAAAAATCGATCTGAATCTGGTTCATTGGTAAGAACTAGAGGGCAATTTTTATTTCCTGTTCCTGTGGTATTCCAATCTATGAAAACCCCGAAGTAAGTCTGATGACAAACTGCCACATAAACCTCGCCTAAGCGAAACGATACAAGCCAAGTGTATATCCCTTAGCCAAGAAGCCAGTCTATGGGGCAAAGCTTGTAGTGTGACAGGTGTTACATTATCAGGACGTGGCGATTTAAAGTAGTCGTTTAGTTTTGATCGTTCAAAGGATTCCTGACTCCAAACTTCTTTCGACCCCACGGTGCTAAGTTAGGTAAGTTAAATGGGTGGCTCACCATAGGTGAATTCACTCGGAGTCCAGTTTGGGTCATTGTAATGGACAAGAAAGAAAGAGAAGGGAAAGAAGATATGTGACCTCGGCCCATGTTCACAGGCTATACACGAAGAAAAGAAACAGGAAGATTGGTGAAGCTTCTATTCAATATTTTAATAGGTATGTAAAATTAAAGTCTGAAAAAATTTCATCATATGTTCCATGAATAGAAAAAAGTACAAAAGTATTCTAGGTGATGGTGGCCCCGCCCGACTTTTGCCTTTCCTTACTGTTTTGTTATATATTCGATAAGTAGTCAACTCCGACATCGACATCTTCCTCTTATCTGGTGATGTGCATTGGCATCACCTTTCATAATGAGGCTCATTTCACTGCAGAAACTGCTTTCTTGCACAATTTTAGGTTTCATGGCAGCTTCTTAACAGACACTGAGTAATCTAATTGTCTAACTTTAAGACGAGCTGCAACTATTGGGTTGCCCAAAAAGTAATTGCGGATTTTTAAAAGAAAGTAAATGCATTTTTAATAAAACTTAGAATGAACTTTAATCAAATATAATTTTTTACACTTTTTTTCTAAAGCAAGCTAAAAGTAACAGCTGATAACTGACAGAAGAAAGAATGCAATTACAGAGTCACAAGCTGTGAAAAAATTTGTCAACGCCGACTATATGAAAAATCCGCAATTACTTTTTGGGCAACTCAAACATTTGCAGTGCTTGGTGACGTAAGAAGATAAATACCCATATCTCCTATTGCCCGCACCATTACTAAGTAATGGTCCAGGAATTACGCTTACACTCTAATCTGCTGTTGGACAAGAACAACGTCAATTCCTCCTGTCATCATCAGGACCTTTGGAACAAAAATTCCCCATTTCTTTCACTGACATCGTATACTCTTTAAGTTTTGAAATGTGATTTAAAAATCTTATACCAAAATACTTTCAACTTTAAATTTTTGGGTGTTTAGATGATGTTTTTTGTTTTATTTTCCTTCTTTTTTTTTACCGGGGGTAGCATTTACACTCTAACGTGTGTAGATTTCATCCCTTCAGGCCAGAAAAATACCTTAAAATGGGATTGTTGCAAAACACTTTGGCTTACTTTGGCCTCAGGGTGCCGCGATTCTTGTTTTCCCGTTGTTAGGATACATAATCGCCAGACCGTCATGCAAACGCACCCTTTTTGTTTTCTCGCCAACACCATCAATGAATGTTGCCGCTGCTTAGCCTGCTCTATGGATGTGTAGTTGTTGTTCCTGTTTGCGTTTCGGTTGTTTTGGTAACTGAATTACGAAGATAAAGATAAATTTAATATAAGTTGGCAATTTAATATTCTTTGCATCATGATAAGGCATCCTGGGGTGGACCTTGTGCCAGAGATGAGGGAGGGCCCAAACAAAGCAAAACTTTGTGGCAAACCAGGGCAGCCCAACACCCCAAGCCCCATCCACAGCCCAAGTCATGTCAGTTATGCTCTAAGAGTGTCTATCACATTTGATTATGCACAATGCAGGGTCGTTCTTTGTTTTGTTGCCATAGTTATAATTTCTCTGGGTTTCAAACAGCAAAGGAAAAAAATTAGACAAAAAGCAAAAAAAGTGGAACAGAAATCCGCCCAAACAGAACCCAAGAAGAATCGTAAGTGTGGTGGGTTATTTGATACATTGGCATAAAGAAGGGTGCTCTCGACCCCACCAACCAATCACCCACTCATTTAGCCACCCACTGACACGCAAAGATGAAACTGGAACGATAAGCAGGGGACAGCGCATTAAAAGAGTCATATTAGAATATATCACCATTCAACGAATTGGTTGCCATCGACACTTTTCCCTATGGTTGGTGCGTGGCTTAAATGAAAGCAGAACAAACGGAATTATGCTTAGAAAACGGAGGAGGGCTTTTAGCTGCCTCCGTTGAGAGATAATGCGAGATTCTCCATTTGGTTGCATTGTCTCATTTCCCTCAAAGGATATTTCCCAATGTGTGGGTGATTTATTCATAAGGGAACGGCTGCGGCTTGCGGACGGATGAACTTAAAGTACATTTAGACAAATATTTTTGGGTTAATTAACATTGAAAGCCATTTGTGGAGTATGGGGAAAATACGAAAGAGAGAGAGCGAGGAGTTGCTATGGAGTGGTCTCGTTAGTTGACATTATCTGTGATTTATACAACATTCACACGGATGGCAAAATATTGAATCCAGGGAGGAGTTGTATTGAATGTGCCCTTCGAAAAATTTTTCGCAAGCATCAGTAACATCATAAGTATCTTTATCTGTATCCCATATGATCTTTATTGTACTACGAATTCGCTCGGAGGATTTAATGTCATTTAAATTTGGATGTTAGATGTACTCCATTCTTAAAATACTTTATTTCAGCCCGATATTCTCATTATGTCCAATTTAGAAGGATTTCCGGGGATGAGCCAGTGCTCTTTTCTCAAATACCATTCATAGGTCTCCCCCAAACACTTGGTTATCAAATGTGAGACACATATTGGCATTGTGGGTAAATTTTTACCCTTTTGGGTTTTTTTTTTTGGGGCGGAATCAGATTCGTATTCTACTCCCAAATACCTTTATTTGCGCCCAATATTGCAATGGTTAGTAAATAATTGCTGTTTGTGGGGTATTTTGGGCAAGGGCTACCCCCCCAGAAACTTGGTCCCGAAAATGGGTATCAATTCTTGCTCCATCCCCCAATACCTTTCATTTAAGCTCCACATTGACATGGTCTGTAAATGTGCCCGATTTAGGGTTGTTTTGGGAACTGGAGTGGTCCCCCAAACACTAAGCCCGGAAAATATATCATATATTATTCTCATATATCTCAAGTACCTTTCATATGAACCCCATATTGCCATCGTCATCAAAATTGAATATCAAATTCGTGTTCTCATCTCAAGTATCTTTCATTTCAAACCCCTTATTGCAAAAGTCAGCAAATATATCCGGTTTGGGGTATGGATCCCAATAACTATCAATATCGAGCCGCACTGTCTTGAAGACCCAAATTGTCTTGGTGAGCGAATACTTCCTATTTAGCGGTTGTTATTGGGGTGGGACGTCCCCAAGACAGTTGGTCTCGAATGTTGATATCAGATTCGTGGTCTACTCTCAAATACCTTTCATTTGAGGCCCATAATGCCATAGTCGGCAAAAATGACTGATTTGGGGGCTGTAATGGGGGGTGGCCACGCAGTGATTTGGCCCTGAAAATATATATCAGATTCTTGTTCTTCTCTAAAATACGTCTAATTTGAGCCCCATATTACAATGGTTAGCAAATACTTCCTGTATGAGTGCTATTATGGGGGTGGGGTGGCCCCATTGACACGTTTTCCCGAACATTGATATCAGATTCTTGCTTTACTCCCAAATATCTTTCATTTGAGTCCCATATTGCTATGGTCGTAAAATTGTCCTTTTGGGGGGATGTTTTTGGGGAAGGGTAGGCCCCCCAAGAGCTTGGTCCCACATTTATATATCAGATTCGTATTCTACACTCAAATACCTTTTATTTAAGCCCCATATTCCCATGGTCAGTAAATATGTCCTGTTTGGGGAAGGGGTGTACTCCCAGAAGCTTGGCCCCACATTTGGATATCAGATTCGTGATGTACTCCCAAATACCTTTCATTTGAGTCCCATATTGTCATGGTTGGTAAATATGACCGATTTAGAGGTGTTTTGGGGCTTGGGGTGGTCCCCCTAGCACTTGGTCCGACAATTGGATATCAGATACGTTTTCTTATCCGAAATACCTTTCATTTGAGTCCCATATTGTCGTGATTGGTCTAAATATATGTTTGGTAGGTTTTAGGGTGGGGCAGCCCTCCTAGGTACCCCATCCGAAATTTGGATACCAAATTTTTATTTTTAGGGTACTATATGAGAGCATACAAAATTTCGCTTAAATCGCACCACCCATCTCCAACGTCTGGCGTTTCTGAAAATTAAGGTAAGGGGGAGGGTCCGCCCCCCCTTCAGATATCAAAAAATGTAGTACCCTATTTTCACCACGGAGTCATTATGCATCATCTGCGACAATTTTAAGAAAATCGGTTCAGCCGTTTCTAAGTCTATAAGGAACACACAAACAAACACATAGTTGAACTCCTTCTGACTGCCAGTGCGGGACACACAAACACAGCTGATGTTCTTTAGTCTCTTCTTCCTCGACGTCCCTACATCTATATATGTTTGGTAGGTTTTAGGGTAGGGCAGCCCCCCTAGGTACCCCATCCAAATTTTTATTTTTAGGGTACTATATGAGAGCATACAAAATTTCGCTTAAATCGCACCACCCATCTCCAACGTCTGGCGTTTCTGAAAATTAAGGTAAGGGGGAGGGTCCGCCCCCCCTTCAGATATCAAAAAATGTAGTACCCTATTTTTACCACGGGGTCAATATGCACCATTTGCAATTCGGCCGTTTCTGAGTCTATAAGGAACACACAAACAAACACATAGTTGAACTCCTTCTGACTGCCAGTGCGGGACACACACACAGATGATGTTCTTTAGTCTCTTCTTCCTCGACGTCCCTACAGCTTTTGCAGAAGTCATTACTGGAAACCTTTAGTCTATCAGCAGGTTTTGCGACCAGAAAGTTAACCGTCATGATGGACAAAATTACTGAGACATCTATTCTGGTCAACAGTAGCCAAACGGTAGACCTCTTCATGACTAAATTGGGCCACATTATTTTAAAGTGTTCACAACCCGTACTTTGTGACCATCTTTCATTTCATTTCTATCAACCAACACGCAGGGGATGTCCCCTATGAATGCAGTGTATTGCGTTGGTGAACTGTAATTAGGAATTGGTGGGGAGAAAAAGGAGGTAGTGTTTATTGACATTTGTCTTAAATCTCTGGATGTCATAGTGGGTTGGAAAAACATAAGCCGGAAATCGATTCCATATACGAACAGTTCGGGTGAAATAAGAATTCTCTCTATAATGCATTGTGCGGTCCGCTCTCCTCTGCACACGGTCCTGTAGCTCCAGGGATGATTTTGAAGCTCCAGCCCATACATGAGAGCTTTACTCCATTTTCGGCCTTATGAAAGTGGTTTAGATGTTCGGAAAATCAAAAGAGAGTGAAGTAATTCTTACACCATTTAAGAAAGCCTTAACACTTGAATGCTTCTTTCGACACCTCAAATATGTGTTTAGCCCAACGGCCATCACTTTGTATTTTCATGCCCAGAACATCAAGAGCTTCTGATTGCTCAACATCTACACCATTGATAGACAAAGATGATCGTAATGGGTCAGCGAATCGTTTGTGTGACAACAAGCAGCACTGAGTCTTCCGTGCATTAAAATCTACTCGATTCATTCGGCCCTACTCAGAAAAGGCCAGTAAGTCCTGGTAGGGTATATCGTCCGTCTCTTGTCCTCAATCTCTCTAATCTCGGCCTATGGTCGATTTAGTACGAATTACAGAGATTTCTGTCATCCGCAAATGAGTATATCGACGCTAAGAAACACCAGCGGTTAATTTATGGTCATTGGATGAGAGCCCTTTGCCCTTTAGGCCCCAATCTAAAGACTTAGCTAACATGTCGCTGGAAGCATACCTACAGATTCCAGTTCTGCTGGGATATGTATGATAGTCCCAAGTCTCGCAAGCTCGTCTGTTCTACATTTCCCTGGGATATCTGTGTGGCCCGTAACAGGGGAATTTTGAAGCGTTGCGCCATTTTCTTGAGATATTTGCGATGATCAAGTGCGGCATTCGAGTTCAGAACTCCGTTCCCCAGAGACCTTATAGCTGACTGGCTATCTGAGAAGATATTACAGCCAATAATTATTATGGCATTACATTTGAGCGAACAAAGCAGTTATCAAAAGCGGATTGTTCGACGAATTCTATGAAAATTTGCTCAAGAAATCATGGGTCTACAAAAAAAAATCGGGCTTCCTGTTTTTAACAACACCGTCGTGTGGTATCTTTTTGTGGGAGCTATAATGAACTCTGAACTTATATCAAATTTCGTGCAAATTGGTTGAAAATTGTGGTCAATTAGACCAATACTTACCGATTTAGACCGTACATGGCACAGTTGTTAGAAATCATAACACTATGTGCCACCCACCCCATCCTATGGTGGTGGGTATAAAAATTTTTTGTTAGGCAGCCACAGCGGCTAAGAGACTTAAGGCGATGGAGGAATGGATAGAGGACAGTAGCAGGTCATACACCTGGTTTCCGATCGGATACCTGTGACGACAATTGAGGCGAGTGCAAAGCACTGCTGCCAGCGGCATAGTCATGGATTGATGAAACTCTGGTATTGTCATCTGGCAGTTCATGCTAAAAATAATGAATATAGAGGACAGTGTAGACCTAGGGATCTTCATTGAGAAACCAGAGACGGAGATTTGTTCTGTCTCTCTGTTGTTCATGCTACATAAGTGGATCAAAGATAAAGGACAGGGTGGGCCTCGGGATTTTCATTGAGAACCCCGGGACGAAGATCTGTTCTCGAGTGCCTAACGATAATACGGTCCTGAAGGCGAAGGCGAAGATCCAGGCGATCACGGAATGCGTGAGGTGGTATGGTGTTAAGGCGAGAATGTCGAGTACGGACAACTAGCCATCACATACAGGACAATAAGGTCACGAAGAGTCTCGGAGTATAACAAGGATATTGACATTTTCTCTGAGGGTGGCACGATCCGTTTGGTTGCCGGACCATAGCGGAGTAAAGGGGAATGAAAAGGCAGACGAATTGGCGGTTAAGGCCAGAGGACTGCCGTCAATAAACTTGATTAACCCGAAGCCTTCGGGTCGACGCAGTACGAATTAGGGACGTGGGTGACGAACGCACATGTACACTGTATAACAGCGAAACGATCGATAAGTCGACGAAAGTCCTATGGGGAGATCGTGAAAAGACGAGGCTATTACTGAAAGTAAGTAAAAAGCAGCTCAGTATAGCATTTGGTATCATAACACATAAAAGCTCACTTAAGCAAAACAGGTGCGGCAAGTGATAGCATGTTCAGGGCATGTATGGAAGATGATGCTACTTTGAAGTATTTCGGCTTTTGCGGCCAACAGACACCGACACATAGGTGGGGACACAATACCAGACATGAACTGACTTAGGCGCGTGGTATGAAAATCAATTAGGCTTTTTTGTAAGTAGCACAGAATTCCTGACCTAGATTTGCTTTTTCGAGATAACATTTTACGATTTAGAGCGCACAACAAGTCGATTACTGGCTTATGTGTATATCCATTGTAACATAGTGCGGATTAATATCAGCATCCCCTTTTCAACAAAACATAACTTCCTGAATTGATAAGTTCCGCTGGGCCGAAACTTGAGAACCCACCACTGCGGATTCTCCTTTAAATGTACAACAATAACATTGTCCACATGGGTACTTTGCGTTCAGAATTTCTGCCTAATCAGCTACAAATTAAAGTTTCTTTGAGCTAAAATATTTTTGGGCAACCCAATAGATTATTCAGGATTGCACTTCTCGAGCCTAAAGAGGGCGCAATTTTCGTCTAACTTCTACTATGGTCTCCATCCAAACTATGTATGGCTTGAATCGGTCCATAACCTAATATAGCTTCAATAGCATAGCAATTCTTTTCGATCATCCTTTGTGGCATCGCAATGGCCAATAACGTCCAAGTGAGTCTGATGGCATACTGCCACTAAAATTTAACCTAAACCTAACCTATCCTCTGTTTGCGCATACCGGGGAAAGAACGTGATAAAAGCTATCCATGATGGAGGGTATAAAAAATTTGAACAGACCGAACTTACCACTTGCTTTTACTTTTTCAGTATACTTTTAAGGTACTGTTTACTTTAGGGCATTAAAGCAGGTAGATTAATTTTTATTTTATTTTAAGGACTTTTATCTACAATTCTATTGTTCTTCCTGAAAGTAAGGAAAAGTTGTAAACCAAAAAAAATTTGCCAGGAAAAAAAATCTCTTAACAACCGTCAACGTTCATGAATGTTTATTGTTTCAATTGAAAAAATGTTCAATGGTCAAACTCAGACGTACCCTTCAGGCACTGAGCCAAACAATTCAACGGCCTCTGGACATGAGTGCAAGTGACATGTTTCGTTTTATTAAAAATAGAGTTACCGACATGGTTTGGATTAAGGTCAACTGGAAGTCATTGTAAGGCCCTGGATCACTGGGATGGGATACAACTAACTATGTGTGTATATGTGAGAAGCGTGGATCCTTTTACAATGCATAGTGAAAGGACTGGGGTGTATACTAATCCTGTCATTCCTCCTGTAAGCCCTTGAAATAAAGGTTTGCCAAACTGTGAAATATACCAGCATATATGGATCTTCTTGATTTTCTATATCGATTTAGTCAGGTCTAGAGAGGTTGATAGAAACATATCTAAGGGCAAAGATCCCTGGAGATCGCCTGTATCGGCAGCACCATGCATATAGTAAAGGCAAATCCACTGTAACAGCCCTTCACGACCTAGTTGGCTAGATAGAGGGTTCTCTCGCTGTCAAGGAATATACAATGGTAGCATTTCTTGACATTGATAGTGCCTTTAATAATGTAAAATCGACGTCAATCATGAAGGAGTTGGAGTTACTAGGCATCAACTCAACCATAAGTAAGATACCGGGAAAAAAAACTAAAAGATGCATTACGGCAGGCTTGGGATCTGTGGATCTAAAAAGATGGGTCAGCAGAGGAACTCCTCAAGGAAGTGTACTGTAAAGGCGTAAAAGTGGTCGCGTATGCTGATGACCTGGCAAATGCGGTCAGGGAAAAGTTTCCCATCACTCTAAGAGATATACTTCAGTAAACTCTTCATGCAACAGCGAAGTGGGCTACCGAAAGTGGTCTGGGTATAAATCTGTACAAGATGGAAGTAGTTCTTTTCAGCAGGAGCTACAAGTTGCTTACAGTGGAACCTGTCTCCTTGGGTGGAGAGAACGTTCCATTTACAGAAAGCGCAAAATACCTGGATGTTTTACTGGACAGGAAATTGATCCACAATTGAAACAGTTTGAAAAGGGAAAGAAATGCCACTCTTGCCCTATACACCAGCAAGAGAGCCATTGGCAAAAGTTGGCGATTCAGACCGCGTGTCATGCATTGGGTATATACTGCAGTTGTTAGACCTATTATGGTATATAGTGTTGTGGTCTGGTGGACGGCGCTTCAATAATTCACCTACTGCTCAATACTTAACCGGATCCAAAGAATGGCACTCTAAGAGATATACTTCAGGAAGCTCTAGGTGCAACAGCAAAGTGGGCCGAAAGTGGTCTGGTTGTAACTCTGTGGAAGACAGAAGTAGTTTTTTTCAGCAGCAGATACAAGTTGCCTACAGTGGTACCTGTCTCCTGCGATCGAAAAAATTTTCCATTTACAGAAAGCGCAGGAAATTGAACTTCAAGATAGGCCACTCTTGCGCTATACACCTGCAAGAGAGAATGGTACAAGTTGTGGACTTAGACCGCGTGTCATGCATTGGATATATACTGCAGTTGTCACACCAATAATGCTATATGGTGTTGTGGTCTGGTGGACGGCGCTTCAAAAATCCACCTACTGCTCAAAACTTAACCGGATGCAAAGGATGGCACTCTAAGAGATATACTTCAGGAAGCTCTACATGCAACAGCAAAGTGGGCTACCGAAAGTGGTCTGGGTATAAATCCATGCGAGACAGAAGTAGTTCTTTTCAGCAGGAGATACAAGTTGCCTACGGTGGCATCTACCTCCTTGGGTAGAGAGAATGTTGTATTTACAGAAAGCACAGGAAATTGAACTTCAAATCCAACATTTTGGAAATGGTAAGAAAGGGCACTCTTGCCTTATACACCTGCAAGAGAGCTATTGGCAAAAGTTGGCGATTAAGACCGCGTGTCATGCATTGGGTATAAACGGCAGTTGTCAGACCTATTATGCTATATGGTGTTGTGGTCTGGTGGACGGCGCTTCAAAAGACCACCTACTGCTCAATACTTAACCGGATGCAAAGGATGGCTTGTTTATCTTCTCAGACAGGCAGGCAGCTATTAAATCTCTGGAGAAGTTATTTCTGAACACAAAAAAAGCCCTCGACTGTCGCAGATCTCTCAACGAGATGGCTGAACAGTGCAAAATTCAGCTATTCTGGGTGACGGGCCACAAAGATATCCCAGGAAATTCTAAAGCAGACGAGCTTGCGAGACTAGGAACTACCTCACACATTCCAGGGATACTGGAATCTGTGGGTATGCCTCTAGCTAGCCTGAAGGACAACGAATGATAGATGGTCACAAAAAGGGGGCTGTAAGCATAACAAAACTATGTGGCCTCATCTAGACTTGAAGAGGTCTACTGCTTTGCTGTCATTGGTTAGAACAGACATCTCAGTCATTGTGTCCGTCATGTCAGGTAACTGTCTAAGCGGAAAACATGCTGACAGACTGAAGATTGCAGTAAAGACTTTTGCAGAAGCTGTAGGGACATTGAGGAAGAAGAGACTACGGAACACCTTCTGTGTGTGTGTCCCTCACTAGCAGTTTGAAGGAGTTCCACTTAAGGTTCTCATTTCTTGGAGAACCTGTCTGTTTTATCGGACATTCGGAAGTTGTGGGAAGTTATGGTTCAACGGTAATAACTAGAAGGCATTTTCCTTCTTCTGTTCCTGTGGTATCACAATGGACGAGTACGTCCAAGTGAGTCTGATGGCAGACTGTCAGCTTAACCTAACCTAACCTAACCTAGCCAGGTCAACAACTTGACGTAGCCCAATAGTATCATAATTTTATGACTCCCATGAGATTCCAGATCTTAGCCTCAACGATCAAAGTTCAGCCCCAGTTTATATACAATTTCCATACTGACCGATCTCTCAACTTGTCCAGTTAGGCCATTTAAAAAAATTGGTCTTTCTAACGAGTCGACCTAGTTGTGGCAACGATTTTTCATTGCTATTACCTCACTATGGCCTATATGCACAGCTAAAAAATACAAAAAAAAAAAATTAAAAAAAATACCTAAAAATTATCTTGGCTTGAAGGCCCCGTTGGCATTGCATTTGGCGATTGTTTTTCTAAAGCGGTTTTAGCATTTGCATTAGCTGTTATCGTACCAAAAACTTCAACTATCTCGGCATTTGTGCGATTTGTTGCTAACCAAGAGGTCGTTTAGATCCTATGACAGCCACATCCATAACTTCAGCAAAGCAGCCTTTAGCACAGCTTGGTTTAAATAAAAACAAGAAGAATGGAAAAAAATGAATGGATTGCGATTGATTGGTTTCATAGTTCTCCGTTCGTCTCAATGGCCTGGCTAAATCACAATGACAAACCCCGGCATATCATGCATTGCCTTGCCAAAGTGCCGCAGAGTGTCTGTTTTTGGCCGATTGTGTTCAGCAGTTATGCCATGACGTTTTTAGCCTCAGCGTTTTCGTTGTTTTTTTACAACCTCCACCATAGGATGGGGGTATACTAATTTCGTCATTCTGTTTGTAACTACTCGAAAAAATTCGTCAGAGACCCCATAAAGTATATATATTCTTGATCGTCGTAATAATTTATGTCGATCTAGCCATGTCCGACCGTATGTCCGTCCGTATATCCGTCTGTATGTCCGTCCGTCCATCCGTCTGTCGAAAGCACGCTAACTTTCGATGGAGTAAAGCTAGCCGCTTGAAATTTTGCATAAATACTTCCAATTAGTGTAGGTCGGTTGGGATTGTAAATGGACTATATTGGTCCATGTTTTGACATAGCTCCCATATTAACCAATCGTGGGTCTTGACTTCTTGAGCCTCTAGAGCCTCTAGAGGGCTCAATTTTTATCCGATTGGAATGAAATTTTGCACGACTCGTTTTGTTATGACTTCCAACAACTCTACCAAGTATGGTTCAACTCTACCAAGTATGGTCCATAAACTGATATAGCTGCCATATGAACCGATCTTGGGTCTTGACTTCTTGAGCCTCTAGAAGTCGCAATTCTTATCCGATTGGAATGAAATTTTGCAGGACGTGTTTTGTTATGATATCCAACAACTGTGCTTAGTTAGGTTCAAATCGGTCAATAACCTGATATAGCTGCCATATAAACCGATCTTGGGTCTTGACTTCTTGAGCCTCTAGAGGGCGCAATTCTTATCCGATTGGAATGAAATTTTGCCCGACGCGTTTTGTTATGACTTCCAACAACTCTACCAAGTATGGTTCAAATCGGTCTATAACCTGATATAGCTGCGATATAAACCGATCGTGGGTCTTGTCTTCTTGAGCCTCTAGAGGGCGCAATTATTATCTGATTGGAATGAAATTTTGCGCGACGTGTTTTGCTGTGACTTTCAACAACTGTGCTAAATTAGGTTTAAATCGGTCAATAACCTGATATAGCTGCAATATAAACCGATCTTGGGTCTTGACTTCTTGAGCCTCTAGAGGGCGCAATTCTTATCTGATTGGAATGAAATCTTGCACGAAGTATTTTCTTATGATATCCAACAACTGTGCTTAGTTAGGTTTAAATCGGTCAATAATTTGATATAGCTGCCATAAAAACCGATCTTGGGTCTTGACTTCTTGAGCCTCTGGAGGGCGCAATTCATATCCGATTGGATTAAAATTTTGCACGACGCGTTTTGTTATGACTTCCAACAACTGTGCCAAGTATGGCTCAAATCGGTCAATAAACTGATATAGCTGCCATATAAACCGATCTTGGGTCTTGACTTCTTGAGCCTCTAGAGGGCGCAATTCATTTCCGATTGGATTAAAATTTTGCACGACTTGTTTTGTTATGATATCCAACAACTGTGTCAAATAAGGTTCTAATCGGTTCATAACCTGATACAGCTGCCATATAAACCGATCTTGGGTCTTGACTTCTTGAGCCTCTAGAGGGCGCAATTCTCATCCGATGGAAATGAAATTTTGCGCGACGTGTTTTGCTGTGACTTCCAACAACTGTGCTAAATTAGGTTTAAATCGGTCAATAACCTGATATAGCTGCCATATAAACGGATCTTGGATCTTGACTTCTCGAGCCTCTAGAGGGCGCAATTGTTATCCGATTTGCCTGAAATTTTGTACGATGGATCCTCTCATGACCATCAACATGTGTGTTTATTATGGTCTGCATCAGTCTACAGCCTGATACAGCTCCCATATAAATCGATCTCTCTATTTTACTTCTTGTTTTGTCTAAGAAGCGATGCCGGGAAAAGAACTCAACAAATACGATCCATGGTGGAGGGTATATAAGATTCGACCCGGCCGAACTTTGCACGCTTTTACTTGTTTTTTGTTTCGTTTGACTTAGACAATTCATTTAAATGGAACACCAGTTGGCAGGCCCTCTGCGCCAGTGTTGCGGTTGTGGAAGGAAGTCATGAAATTGCCGCATGAGGCAGACTTTGTTGCAACGCCAGCGCTACCATGAGTTTGAGGCCTCACTGGCAACGCTAGTTTGAGAGAGGCTGCGATGTTAGATAAATTGGGTATTGGTGCAATTGCAATGTTTTATGCCTTTTTTTTTCTCTCTGTTCTTCTTTTGTGCAACGACAATGGGAAGTGAATTTCACATTAAACTGAATTTAAATCTCAATTTTGATGAAAACTCCAACAAAAAAAATTTTCAAAAATTGAAAACAACGTCAATTCCCATATCCTTTTTGCCAACCATAAAACGCAATTTGACAGAGATGAGTGTTTAAACGGGGGGATGCAAGTGTTTCCATGGCAATAGCCTAAAAATTGGTTAGTGCCTTGTATGGAATCTCTGTTTCGTTGTCTGGGCCATAAGTTCAACTTGCATTGTTTGATTGATAGAAAGATGTAAATAAAAAGGGACAAATCCTTTTTTGTGTTTTTTATGCAATCTGCCTTTTTCCGTTTCCTGTTCTGGGCAACTTAAATTCTGTTTGTGTTAGGGATTCTTTATAAAAGCTTTGGATTTATTTTAAATTGGCATTCTCAAATGACACAAAGGGCACTTAGACAAGGGGCAGACAAATTATTATCCTTTGTATGCAATAAGGACATATAAATCGCGCAAATAATTCGAATGGACACTAAATTGGTGTAGTTGCAAACAGAATATAATTTCGAGAAGTCATTATTTATAAAATGAAAATTTTAAAAAAAATATTTTTTTGTAGAATCTTTGTGTACAATATTTAGTAATATTTTTTTTTTTCTGTTTACAGGTAAATTTCTTTATTTAATGACAACAAACATCCATACCAGGTATATATTAACATAAATTTTAAGCAAGTACAAATGTATTAAGTTCGACTGTATACATTTTTGCATAGCCCCAACCACGTATATAGCCCGTTATTGACCATATTTGGCCAATACAACTCACAGTACCAAATTTTATCGAAATACGCCTTTTATGACTCAAGACCTTACATCAAAAATTCAAATTTTGCCCATGAACATTCCACTAAGGAACAGGGACAAACTTCTCACATAGCAATGAGTTAAAGCTCAATGATATGGGGCCTCCTTTCTTTTATAGCCGAGTCCGAACGCCGTGCCACATTGCGACACCTCTTTAGAGAGAACTTTTACACGGCATAGTACCTCACAAATCTTGCCAGCATGCCAGGAGGGGAAAACCACCGATGTACATTTCTCTGATGATCCAGCCAGAATGCGAACCCAGGCGTTCAGCGTCATAGTCGTACATTTTCAGCTCTGCGCTACGGTGGCCTCCTAGACCTTAAATCGCTTTGGCAAAATACGAGCACATTAGCGAACTTTGCATGCCTATGGTACAACGGATTATCTGTTCATAGTTTCAGCTTCATCGTATCTTTATTTAATAAAGACTTAACAGACAGGCGGATGGACGAACATAGCTCGATCTTCCTAGAATTTTGCCAGTATCAACAAGCTTAGGTTAAGGTTGAATGGGTAGCCCATGCCGAAAGAGACAGACGGACGGACATAGATCTTCCTAGACATTGTCCACTATTAACAAGTTTAGGTTGAATGGGTAGCCCACCCTGAAAGGTGAGTTCACTCGAAGGGCAGTTTCGCCTATTGTGATACCCTAGCAAGAAGAAGAACAACAACAAAAAGGAGGACCTGGTGAAAAAAATTATGATAATAAAATACACTGCCCCCCGCTCCGTCCGAAGGCGAGACAAGGAAATGAAGAGTTATAAAGAATAAAGGAAACTTAGTGCGACACCACGCATGTGGTTCCCCGAATAGTAAGCCCACACTCATTTAAGTGTTCAGTCGCCAATGCCAAGTATTGATGCTCCGTCTGCGTCTGCGCATGCAAGACAGCGTGTAGAAGGTGTCATCGCGTACCTAGTCGTCTCAAAACCGTCTTATCCACGTTTCTGAGGAGACTCCCTAAAGACGCATCTGCAAGTTCGCCGATGTCGGAGATGAAACGCCTCTCTAAGATGGAAGCCTGTGCACCTGTGCTAAATTAGGTTCAAATCGGTTAATAACCTGATATAGCTGCCATATAAACCGATCTTGGGTCTTGACTTCTTGAACCTCTAGAGGGCGCAATCCTTATCAGTTCAAATCGGTTAATAACCTGATATAGATGCCATATAAACCGATCTTGGGTCTTGACTTCTTGAGCCTCTAGAGGGTGCAATTCTTATCCGATTGGAATAAAATTTTGTGCACCTGTAGACCCGTGCATGAGCAGAGTAGCTGGTCGATCGTCTCCTCCTCATCAAGAAATGGCGCACAGTAGTAGTTGTGCGGAATACCCATGCGTGCGGCTATATGGCCTCTCATTATGATTCCTGTAATCGTACTCAGTGATCCCTTATCGAGGGCTGGCAACTCTCTCGTACTCTTCCGGTCAACAGCTAGCCAGAGTGTCCTGGCAATTCGACAACCATCCACAAACTCCCACATGTGTTCTACTCTAAAATACCTCTTATTACAGTCCCATATTGGATTGGTCAGCAAATACGTTCTATATGAGTGGTGTTATGGGGGAGGTGTGGCCCCATAGACACTTTTTCCCCATATTGAGATCAGATTCGTGCTTAATTCCCAAAGACCTTTCATTTGAGCCCCATATTGCTATGGTCGTAAATTTGTCCCCTTTGGGGGATGTTTCTGTCAAGAGGCGGCCCCCAAACACTTGATCCCATATTTGGATATCAGATTCGTATTCTACATTCAAATACCTTTTATTTAAGCCCCATATTCCCATGGTCAGTAAATAAGTCCTGTTTGGGTGGTGTTTAGGGAAGGGGAGGACCCACAGAAACTTTGTCCCACATTTGGATATCAGATTCACATTTTACTCGCAAATACCTTTTATTTGAATCCCATATTGCCATGGTCGGTAAATATATCCGATTTAGGGGTGTTTTGGGGTTTGGGGTGATCCCCCCATACACTTGGTCCGACAATTGGATATCAGATACATTTTCTTATCCTAAATACCTTTCATTTGAGTCCCATATTGTCTTGATTGGTCTTTATATATATTTGGTAGGTTTTGGGGTGGGGCGCCCCCCCTAGGCATCCATCCGCAATTTGGATAACAAATTTTTGGTTATAGGTTACTATAAGAGAGCACACAAGATATCGCTAAAAATCGCACCAACCATCTCCGAGATGTGGCGTCTCTGAAAATTAGGGTAAGGGGGAGGGTCCGCTCTCCCACCAGATATCAAAAAATGTAGTACCCTATTTTCACCACGGGATCATTATACACCATCAGTGAAAATTTCAAGAAAATCGGTTCAATTCGTTTCTGAGTCTATGAGGAACACACAAAAAAACAAACCTACATACAAACACAAATTGATTTTTATACCCAACACCACTACTGTGGTACAGGGTATTATAACTTAATGAATTAGTTTGTAAAACCCAAAAGGAGGAAAGATAGACCCATTGATAAGTATACCGATCGACTAAGAATCACATTCTGATTCTATTTAGCTATGTCCGCTGGTCTGTCTATCTGTCCGTCCGTCTGTCTGTCCATGTTAATTTGTGTACAAAGTACAGGTGGCAGTTTTTATCCGATCGTCTTCAAATTTGGTACAGGCATGTTTTTTGGCCTAGAGATGAAGCTTTTTGAAATTGGAAAAAATCGGTTCAGATTTGGATATAGCTCCCATATATTTGTTTGTTCGATTTGCAGAAAAATAGCAATGAAATGGTCATTTGTTAACCGATTCTCTCGAAATTTGGCAGGAATGATTTTTTTATGACTCTCGATATTACTGGTGAATTTCATGGAAATCGGTTTAGATTAAGATATAGCTCTCATATATATATATCACCCGATTTTCACTCCTAGAGCCAGTGTAAGCACAACGCTTTCCTCGACGACAACTACATTATCTGAGAAGTTTTTCTCGAAATCGGTTCAGATTTAGATATAGCTCCCATATATATGTTCATCCGATTTGCATTAATAATGCAGTAAAATGGTCATTTGTTAACCGATTCTCTCAAAATTTAGCAGGAGCAATTTTTTTACGACTCTCAACATTTCTGGTGAATTTCATGGAAATCGGTTCAGATATAGATATAGCCTTCATATATATATATCGCCCAATTTTCACTCCTAGAATCACAGCAAGCGCATTTATTGACCAATCTTGCCAACATTTTGCAAAACGCTTTCCTCGACGACTACCACAATATACATAGAGTGTGGTAAAAATCGGTTCAGATTTAGATATAGCTCACATATATATGTTCATCCGATTTTCAGTAATAATACAATAAAATGATCATTTCTCGAAATTTAGCAGGAGCAATTTTTTTACGACTATCAACATTTCTGTCGAATTTCATGGAAACCGGTTCAGACTTAGATATAGCTCTCATATATATCACCCGATTTTAATTTCTAGAGTCACAGCAAGCGCATTTATTGACCCATCTTGCCAAAATTTTGCAAAACGCTTTCTTCGACGACTGCCACATTATCTGAGGTGTTTGCTCGAAATCGGTTCAGATTTGGGTATAGCTCTCATATATATGTGCTCATTTGTTAACCGATTCCATCGAAATTTGGCAGAATGGATTTTTCTGTGACTCTCAATATAACTGGTGAATTTTATTGAAATCGGCCCAGATTTAGATGTAGCTGTCGTGTATGTATATGGCCTGATTTTCACCCCAAGAGCCACTGCAAGCGCATTGTTTGACCAATCTTGCCAAAATTTTGCACAATGCTTTCCTCGACGACTCCTACATTATCTGAGAAGTTTTTCTCGAAATCGGTTCAGAAGTAGATATAGCTCCCATATATATGTTCGTCAGATTTTTGGGTAATTTGCCATAATGTTATCATTTGTCAACCGTAGTTGTTACAGTTTGAACATATTTGCTGGCTGAGATCCATCAAAATTGGTTCGGAATTGGATATAGGTCCCACAATGTATTTATAGTGTAGGTGAAGGATATTATACAGTCGGCACCGCCCGACTTTTGCCCTTCCTTACTGGTTATATTGGGTTGCCCAAAAAGTAATTGCGGATTTTTCATATAGTCGGCGTTGACAAATTTTTTCACAGCTTGTGACTCTGTAATTGCATTCTTTCTTCTGTCAGTTATCAGCTGTTACTTTTAGCTTGCTTTAGAAAAAAAAGTGTAAAAAAAGTATATTTGATTAAAGTTTATTCTAAGTTTTATTAAAAATGCATTTACTTTCTTTTAAAAAATCCGCAATTACTTTTTGGTCAACCCAATAGTATACCATGTAAAAACTTCTCTCCAATAAGGTGTCGCTCTGCGTCACGCCGTTCGGACTTGGGTATAAAAGTTAGGTCTCTTATCATTGAGCTAAAACTTGAAACGTACAGCACTCACTGATATGTAAGAAGTTTGCCCCTGTTCCTATAATGGAAAGGGAAAATTTGCATAGTACGCAATATGACCGCATCTAGACCAAGTACCTTTCACATAGGTCAATAAACTGGTATAACTTGTAGACAATCCTCTGCTTAACTTCTTCTGCGGATTTGCTTTCTTCGAAATGATTCAACCAAAATCCGTGCACAATGTTCGGCCTGGCCAAATGCGTTTGCCTTTTCTACATTTGGTGTATTGTAGCAAATTATTCAAATTCTTTCTACAAATATTCACTAAGCTATCAAAAAGTCAAAGTATTTTAAATATAAAATTTCATAAATTGGCATTCTTCACACTCGCTTAATTTAAAATTGAATTTTCAGAATTTTTCACATAATGGCTTTTTATATACATTTGACTGGCTTAAAATAAGGCCAACGCATTATTTCACTTTATACGGCAGTAAAAAAAAAACTTTTTTTTTTTTGGTTGTGGTTAAGATAAATCAATGAAAGCAAACGATTATATGGTGAGATTGCATTCTGTCACTTTTTTCGATTGGTGTTTGTGAAAGTTTTTTGCCTTTATGGCATTTTGGTGTGATTTTTTGCGAGCTATTAAAGTGTCGAGAGTGAGATGAACAAAATTGGCTAATTTTTCTACCAAAACGTTTCATTGAGGCCTATCTCACAGACTTAATGTTCAAAGCGCAATGACAGTCAAGCATCAAAGCCAAATTGTAGCCATAGCTTCCTATGGCATGGCCACAATGCGTTTTATTATGATATGGGGGCCATAAACCACAATCACTTTTAATATAATTTATTATGTAAATAATCCACAATTTTTACCAAACAAAGTGTCGGCAATTACGTGGACTCGCAGCTACGCCGCAAAAAAAAAAAAGCACAAAGACTGAAACGGAAAGTTGAAACTATGCAAATGCCAACACTTCATGACGTCATGAGCTGGATAAAGCTGTGCGAGATGGACCATGAGACAGAATGGGACATTTTACCATGCCATTATCGTTATCACAATGAATTTGTTGGCTTCTCGCTGCTCTCGGGCAATTTAATTAAGGTTTTTATTGTTGCCTTAGTTTAATTGAGCTGTTTTTTTGTATCCTGGGCAAAATGTCAACCTATGGATACAGCCAGCAGCGTAGTGACATTTTGGGTCTTCCTTTATCCCCAGCCCCTTGGCGCTTAATAGGCGTCGAAAAAATCCATCATAAAAATTATGACTTGAAAATCGCATTATAATTTATAATTGTTCATTTAAATTTATAATAAGTGTGGACAGTGCTTTTATTTTTCATAGCATCCCACACTGTGATATGCTGTAATGTTAAGTTTTGTCTGTGTTTCATGGAGTTGTGAAGATGTAAGGATTTAACCCAAAAATATTTTAAATATTTTTCTCTGCGATTCAATGGAGTTGTGGCAAAATGGTAGCTTTAATAAATTAGGCTTAGAACATGTAGAAATACGGTTTTTGTTTTTACTTGGCTTTTTTATTTTCTTACCAAATGGGTTTATATGGAATTTTATGCGGTCGTAAAGGTAAAAACATCATCATTATTCATACATTACCCTGATTAGACTATGGCGCTGTGGTGTTGGTGATGGTGATGGCGCTGCTGCAGCCGCTGCTGTTACTGGTGATATTTATGTGTAGCACCAACATATGGTTTAAATACCTAAATAGGAGTGATGGATGTTTTTAGAGGGAAAAAAAAGCAGAGATAAGCCTTCAGTTTGGCTGAACGGAATCTTGTATACCCTGCTCCACATAGTTCGGTTTGTACAGTTCTTTGGAGGAATTTTAGGCAGGTATAGTTGTGTGTGATAACTAGAAAGCGGATATATATGAACTTTTTGTTTATGGATCGATTTTGACCCAAATTTGTATTTAGGCATTATTCGGTATAAGAAAACGAATTTTGACGTCATATCTGATATATGCAAAAACCAGTAAGGAAAGGCAAAAGTCGGGCGGTACCGACTTTATAATACCCTACAACTACTCCATAAAAACAAAAGTGGGCTACATCTAATTCTGAACCAATTTTGATGTTCAAAATGTAATAACTACGGTTGACAAATGACAACAAATTACCCAAAATCTAACGAACATATACATGGAAGCTATATCTAAATCCGAACCGATTTCGACCAAACTTTATGGATATTGTGAAAGTCATCGAGGAAACCGTTGTGCAAAATTTTGGGAAGATTGGCCAATAAATGCGCTTGCAGTGGGTCTAGGAGTGAAAATCGGGCGATATATATATATATATATATATGAGAGCTACATCCAAATCCGAATCGATTTCTATGAAATTAACCAGAAATATCGAGAGTCATAAGAAAATCCTTTCTGCCAAATTTCCAGAGAATCGGTTAAGAGATGACCATTTTATTACTATTGTATATTACTGCAAATCGGACGAACATATATTGTATATGGGAGCTATATACAAATCTGAACCGATTTCAATGAAATTAACCTGTAATGTCGAAAGTCATAAGAAAATCCGTCCTACCAAATTTCGAGAGAATCGGCTAACATATGACCATTTAATTAGTGTATTACTGCAAATCGGATGAACACATACATGGGAGCTATATCCAAATCTGAAACGATTTTTATGAAATTCATCAGTAACATCGAGAGTCATAAGAAAATCCTTCATGCCAAATTTCGAGAGAATCGGTTAACAAATGACCATTTTATTGCATTATTACTGCAAATCGGACGAATATATATATGAAAGCTATATCCAAATCGGAACCGATCTTTTCCAATTTCAATAGGCTTCGTCTCTAGGCCAAAAGTCATGTCCATACCAAATTTGGAGACGATCAGATGAAAATTGCGACCTGTACTCTGTACACAAATTAAGATGGACGGACAGACAGGCAGACAGACCGACATAGCCAAACCGAATCAGAAAGTGATTCTGAGTCGATCGGTATACTTATCAATGGGTCTATCTCTCTTCAAAGAAATGCACTAAGTTAAAATACCCTGTGCCACAGTACAGGTGTTGGGTATATATATCCAAAATGTACGAATCGAAACAAGTAAGAGCGTGCTTAGTTCGGCCGGGCCGAATCTTTTATACCCTCCACCATGGATCGCATTTGTGGTGTCTCTTTTTGCGGTATTTCTTTTTAGACAAACATAGAATATTGAAAAAGAACTGTTATGCTATTGGAGCTATATCAAGTTATAGTCCGATTCGGACCATAAATTAGTGCTGAAAATGTAGAAGTCATTGTGTAATAATTCAGTTCATTCGGATATGAATTGCGCCTTGTAGGGGCTCTAGAAGCAAAATCGGGCGATAGGTTTATATGGGAGCTGTATCAAGCTATTGATCGATTCAGACCATACTAGACACGTATGTTGAAGGTCATGAGAGAAGCCGTTGTGCAAAATTTCAGCCAAATCGGATGAGAATTGCGCCCTCTAGAGGCTCAAAAAGTCAAGATTCCATATCGGTTTATATGGCAGCTTTATCAGGTTCTATATCGATTTACGCCATACTTAGCACAGTTATTGAAAGTCATAACAAAACACCTCATGCAAAATTTCAGCCAAATCGGATGAGAATTGCGCCCTATAGAGGCTCAAGAAGTCAAGATCCAAGATCGGTTCATATGACAGCTATACCAGGTTATGGACCGATTCAAACAGTTGTTGGATATCATAACAAAACACGTCGTGCAAAATTTCATTCCAATCGGATAACAATTGCGCCCTCTAAAGGCTCAAGAAGTCAAGACCCAAGATTGGTTTATATGACAGCTATATCTGGTTATGGATCGATTTAAACCATACTTAGCACAGTTGTTGGAAGTCATGACAAAACACGTCGTGCAAAATTTCATTCCAATCGGATAAGTATTGCGCCCTCTAGGGGCTCAGGAAGTCAAGACCCAAGATCGGTTTATATGACAGCTATAGCAGTTTATGAACCGATTTGAACCTTATTCGGCACAAATGTTGGATGTCATAACAAAACACGTCATGCAAAATTTCATTCCAATCGGATGAAAATTGCGCCCTCTAGAGCATAAAGAAGTCAAGACCCAAGATCGGTTTATATGGCAGCTATAGCAAAACATGGACCGATATGGCCCATTTACAATCCCAACCGACTGACACTAATGAAAAGTATTTGTGCAAAATTTCAAGCGGCTGGCTTTACTCCTTCGAATGCAAGCGTGCTTTCAACAGACAGACGGACAGACTTGATCGACATAAAATGTCACGACGATCAAGAATATGTACACTTTATGGGGTCTCAGACGAATATTTCGAGGAGTTACAAACAGAATGACGAAAAACCAAAGAGATAAGCCTTGAGTTTGGCTGAACAGAATCTTGTTTACCCTCCTCAACATAGGTCGGTTTGTATAGTTCTCTGGTGAACTTTTAGTCAGAAACTAAAAGGGCATAATTGTGGGTCATAACACACATCCGGTCAGGAATATTTGTAGAAAAGAATTGATTCATTAGGGGATTTGAAAACGAATCAAAAGGCCATTTCATATGGAAACCTTTATGTTTTTCCTCAATACGAGGGTTGCCTTTTATATTTCGGGATGGGACAACCCTTGTGTTGTAATCTGCCAATTTACAGCTCTATCGTAAAGCTTGACATTTTTGAGGTTATGCGCACTCAGAACATTTTGACAAACGAGCGCTATTTGTGATGTTTACAGTATCTTAAAAGATTCATCTCGCCCAAAAAATTTAATTATTTTTTAACATTTTCGTGCGATTATTTTTTACAACTTTCGACGTAGATTAACTCAACAAGAGTGCATCGAGGAACTTAGTTAAATTTTTGGCGATGAAGCTTCATCAAGGACCAGTGCTTATCGAAGGTATGGTAAACTCAACCGAGGTCATAGTTCACTCCAAGACAAATTTCGTGAAAGTCGTCCAAAATCAGTTGTTGCACCAAGAGCCATTGATACTATGCGCCAACTGATATTGCAAGATCGTCACATGATCTATCGTGAGATTGAGACAACCTTAGGCATTAGTGGGACCAGCATACATTCCATATAGCATGAACATTTGACCGTCAAAAAATTTGTTCTCGTTAGATCCCACACAATTTGTCAATCGCCCAAAAAAAGGCTCGTATCGATTGGTCGAAAGAAATGCTCCAAAAATACGAAACATCTGCATTTTTGAGCACTCATAACATCGACTTGATGATTTAATGACTTCTTTTTATTACCGTACAAAAAAAAATTAAATGAGAGGTCAACGATTTTCGACACCTGAAGAAGCGGTTGATGCGTTCAGAATGCGTGTTTTGGAGATACCACAATCAGAGTCGCAAAAGTGCTTAGACAATTGGTTCAAACACATGCAAAAGTGTTTAGATCTTAAAAGGGAATATTTTGAAAAACAATAAAGCGATTTTTGATGACCAATGTTGGTTTTTGTGTTCTCTAATCCCGACATATAAAAGGTAACCCTCGTAGAAAAAATGTCGCTTTAATGGGCCGAAAACCTCAAATAGGCAGATCGATCTTGTTGGGGTTATAGTCCGATATAGCCCATCCTCGAACTTAATCTGCCTATGGACAAAAAACAATCTATTGGGTTGCCCAAAAAGTAATTGCGGATTTTTTATATAGTCAGCGTTGACAAATTTTTGCACAGCTTGTGACTCTGTAATTGCATTCTTTCTTCTGTCAGTTATCAGCTGTTACTTTTAGCTTGCTTTAGAAAAAAAGTGCAAAAAAAGTATATTTGATTAAAGTTCATTCTAAGTTTTATTAAAAATGCATTTACTTTCTTTTAAAAAATCCGCAATTACTTTTTGGGCAACCCAATATAAAATTTATCTCTAAAGACGAGTTTGGCCCTTTTTCTCGTTTTTTTTTTATCTTCTATCACTCCCACTTTGGGGCTCCTTTTTGTTATGTTTAATTTTTTTTTGCTCCCTTAAATGTACTATAAATTTTGTTCTACATAAATGAATGTTCGTTCATGTTCGGTTACATACCAAAATAAGCCATTAAACAAGCATTAACATCATTCATCCCGTCGTTTGCAAAAAGCGTTCCATATACGCATTACACATAGATATATACATATCGTACATACTGAGTATATCGTTCTATTATAGACATAGAGATGCTCTTTTCTTCACCCCCACCTCCGCGTCACATCATTGCTAACGAAGTTTATGATTATGAGTATGTTTGAGGTGAAATGCGGCAAAAGAACCCAATCATAAATATAACCGAATAAAACAAAACAGGGTACGAATATGTATAAGGGGGAAAAAAAGGTTTAAATTATGTTAAAACAAGTAAAATCCTGCCGGGTACGAACCTTGGATTCTGCTGAAAGTTTACACAAATTATAACAGTTTGTTAAAACAACATCGAATCGCCAACGATTCAATCTTGCTGCATATGCAATTTATCGGTGTATATAAGCCTTCTGGGAAGATGGTATGTCAAAGATCATTTCTGACATTTTGAAAATTTTTCATTTACCCTGATCAGCGGAAAATTAAGCCCAAATATCTGGGGGTTGCCACACCCCAAAACACAACAAATAGGCCATTTTTACCGATCGGAAAAAAATGAGTATCAAATGGAAGGTGTTTAAAAGTGTTTGACCCAAAAATATTGCCCCAAGTGTCAAAGAGTCCTCCAATCCACAAAGGGTCCTCCAATCCACCCACCAGCAGATATTTAATGAAAGGAATTGAACTGAAGTTTACGTTTTAGATATAAAAATGTTGTCAAAGTGTTTGGAAGAATGCCCCACCCCCGAGCCACCTCTCAACAGGATTTTTTTTACCGATTAATGCAATGTGGGTATCAAATGAAAGGCATTTAAATCAATGGTTCGAATTTGATATAAAAATTTAACACCAGGTGTTCCCAGCAGGACATTTGTTCCGATTGGGTGATATGGGTATCAAAGGAATGCAGGAATGATTTCAGATCGAAAGGGAAGGCATTCAGAAATTGGCATTTAAACACAATGGCATTTAATTGGCATTTAAACACAAACAGTCAACAACTTCTTATAGCAGGTGTTGACTTCTTGAGCCTGTACAGGGCGCAATTATTATCCGATTTGGCTGAATTTCCATGAAGTGTTTAGGTTTGACCATCCACAATTGGGCAAAGAATGGTTCAAATCGGTTAATAACCTGATATAGCTCCTATATAAGCCGATTTCGGATGAGACTAGCTGCTAGAGAGACTAGCTGGTTTGTTTTGACTACCAACAACTGTGCCAAGTATGGCCTAAATCGGTTCACAACCTGATGTAGCTCGCATATAAACCAATCTCCGATCATCACTTCTTGAGCCGCTAGAGGGCGCAATTATTATCCGATTTGCCAGAAGTTTTGAATGAATTGGTTTGTTTTGACTTCCAACAACTGTGCCAGGTATGGCCTAAATCGGTTCACAACCTAATGTAGCTCGCATGTAAACCAATCTCCGATCATCACTTCTTGAGCCGCTAGAGGGCGCAATTATTATCCGTTTTGCCTAAAATTTAAAATGAAGTGATTTGTTTTGACTTCCGATAACTGTGTATTGTATAGTCTTAATCGGTTCTCAATCTGATATATTGTAGCTCCCACATAACCGATCTCGGATCTTGACTTCTTGAACCGCTAGAGTACGCAATTATTATTAGATTCACTTGAACTTTTGCTTGAAGTAATATGGCTCACAAGCTAATGTAGCTCCCATATAAACCGATTTTCCGATTATATTTCTAGGGCCACTATAGGGTGCAATTCTTATCCGAAAGGGCTGAAATTTTGAATAATGACTTTAACTTAGGTCTCCAATAGCCAAACCAAGTATGGCCCCAATTGGCTCATAACTTGGTATAGCTCAAATAACATAGCAATTCTTATCCATTATCCTATATTTAGGACAAAGAACTTGATAAGTGTGATCCGTGGTGGATATTGTTAACCTATTACTTCCGACTTCGAATCCGATTTACTAGTTTGAGGATGACAGCAACTTCTGTCTTTGCTGTTCATTCGACCACAGGCCGAGTCTTCAAGAGATTGAGATTGCCGGGATTTTAATGCACGCAAGATGCAGTGCACCATCGTCAATATCTATTAACAATGTAGATATCGAGCAGTCAGAGGCTTTAAATACAATATGATGTCCGTTGGTCAAAATATGTATTTGAAGTGTCGAAGCAAGCATTCAAGTGCTTGGGCTTTCTTAAGTGGTATAAGAAGTTTCTCATACCCTCATTTCTTCCTTATATCCATACTACGTTCATTAGGCCTGCTTGACCGCTTTTAGAGGCGGGCGCTGATCTTGATTGGAGAGGATAGGGAATTTAACGCTATTGTTTGCCATGAGCATCGTCGAAATAGGGAATGTGTGGCGCTGTTCCTTCAATTCTTCTTGATTATTCATCAGAAATCAGTCTACTGTTTCCTGACTTTTCTCGAAGCTCACATTGGTTTGCAATTGATGGCCCAGCTGATCGAAACAGGCACTACCAATAAAATCGTTTTTTTTTCCACGAACAATACGTATGTGGTATCGACTTCCGACAGATGTCTTTCCCGCTACCAAGGACATACAGAAATTCAAAACAATTGTCAATGAACTCTATTCCCGTTTCCCCCCTCCCATCCCTTACTATGCTCACCAACGCAATGCACCACGAAAAAAAATGTATTGAAATTTTGCCTTAGAAAAATTTTTTTGGAGAGGTCCCAGGACCGCCTCCCCCCTCTGAGTACGTTGCGGCTCCCATTCAAAATGGTCTTTCATTCATATGCGATTTGGCTCAAATTTACCAGATAATGTTTTTTCATGATTTCATGATTCAAAGATCGAAGGTTGCTCAAATCCGTCCCTAATTTGATATAGCTTCCGTATAAACCGATATGAAGTCAAGACTCCCTGGAAGCAACAATTGTTGTCCGATTTGACTGAATTTTGCAAGTAGTGTTTTACCACGATTTTCCACAACCGTGGTAAGTATGGTTCAACTTAGCTCATACCGGTCGAAATTATCACGTTTTTATACCCTCCACCATAAGATAGGGGTATACTAATTTCGTCATTCTGTTTGTTACTACTCTAAATATTCGTCTGAGACCCCATAAAGTATACATATTCTTGATCGTCGCGACATTTTATGTCGATCTAGCCATGTCCGTCCGTCTGTCCGTCTGTCTGTTGAAGCACGTTAACTTTCGAAGTATTAAAGCTAGCCGCTTGAAATTTTGCACAAATACTTCTTATTAGTGTAAGTCGATTGATATTGTAAATGGGCCATATCGGTCCATGTTTTTATATAGCTGCCATATAAACTTGAGCCTCTAGAGGGCGCGATTCTTATTCGATTGGGACGAAATTTTGCACGACGTGTTTTGCTATGATATCCAACAACTGTGCCAAGTATAGTTCAAATCGGTCCATAATCTGATATAGCTGTCATATAAACCGATCTTGGGTCTTGACTTCTTGAGTCTCCAGAGGGAGCAATTCGGGTCCGATTTGAATGAATTTTTGCACGAAGTATTTTGTTATGATATCCAACAACTGTGTTTAGTATGGTTCAAATCGGTTCGTAACCTGCTAAAGCTGTCATATAAACAGATCTGGGGACTTGACTTCTTGAGCTTCTAGAGGAGCAATTCGTATCCGATTTGGCTGAAATTTTACATGAAGTATTTTATTCTTACTTTCAACAACTGTGTCAAATTAGGTTCAAATCGCTTCATAACCCGATATAGCTGCCATATAAACCAATCAGGGATTTTGACTTCTTGGGCCTATAGAGGTCGCAATTATTATCTGATTTGCCTAAAATTTTGTACGACGGATCCTCTCATGACCATCAACATACGTGTTTATTATGGTCTGAATCTGTCTATAGCCTGATACAGCTCCCATATAAATCGATCTCTCTATTTTACTTCTTGAGCCCCCAAAAGGGAGCAATTCTTATTCGAATTGACCGACATTGTACACAGGTCTCCAACATATAATTGAATTGTGGTCCAGACCGGACCATATCATTATATCGCTCTAATAGCAGAGCAAATCTTTTCTTTTAACCTTTTTTTTTTGCCTAGGACGAGATGCCGGGAAAAGAACTCGACAAATGCGATCCATGGTGGAGGGTATATAAGATTCGCCCCAACCGGACTTAACACGCTTTTATTGTACTTGTTGTTTTCATTTTACTATAGGAGTGCAAACAAAATTTCTCCAAACCCATCGCCGAGATCTGGTGATTTTGAAAATAAGGGCTATGGAGAGGATACTCCTTCCCCACCTTTGATTATCAAACCAGTAAGGAGGGGCAAAAATCGGGCTGTGTCGACTATATAATACCCTACACCTAAACCTACACCTACCCTTAAAGTACAATGTGGGACCTATATCCAATTCTGAACCAATTTTGATGGAGGTCGGCGAGCAAATATGTTCAAACTGTAAAAACTGCGGTTCACAAATGACAACATTATGGCAAATTACCCAAAATCTGACAAACGTATATATGAGAGCTATATCTAATTCTGAACCGATTTCGAGCAAACTTCTCAGATAATGTGGTAGTAGACGAGGAAAGCGTTGTGCAACATTTTGGCATGATTGGTCAAACAATGCGCTTGCGGTGGCTCTTGGGGTGAAAATCTGGCGATATACGTATATGACAGCTATATCTAAATCTGAACCGATTTCCATGAATTTCACCAGTAATATTGAGAGTCATGAGAATAACCTTCCTGTCAAATTTCGATAGAATGAGCACTTTTTTGCAATTTTTCTCGAAATCGGACGACATATATATGAGAGCTATACCTAAATCTGAACCAATTTCGAGCAAACTCCTCAGATACTGTGGCAACCGTCGAAGAAAGTGTTTTGCAAAATTTTGGCAAGATGGGTCAATAAATGCCCTTGCTGTGACTCTAGAAGTTAAAATTGAGCGATATATATATATGAGAGCTATATCTGAATCGGTTCCATGAAATTCACAACTAATATTGAGAATCAAAAGAAATTCCTTCCTGCCAAATTTCGAGAAAATCGATTGACAAAAGACCATTTTATTGCAATATTACTGCAAATCGGACAAACATATATATGGAAGCTATATCTAAATCTGAACGGATTTTGACCAAACTCTATGTATAATGTGGTAGTCTTCGAGCGTTGTGCAATATTTTGGCAAGATTGGTCAATAGATGGGCTTGCAGTGGCTCTAGGAGTGAAAATCTGGCGATATGTATATATATGAGAGCTATATCTAAATCTGAATCGATTTCCATGAAATTCACCAGTAATGTTGAGAGTTTTCAGAAAATCCTTCCTGCCAAATTTCGAGAGAATCGGTTAACAAATGATCATTTTATTGCTTTATTACTGAAAATCGGGCGAACATATATATGGCAGCTATATCTAAATCTGAACCGATTTCCATGAAATTCACCAGTTATGTCGATAGTCGTAAAGAAATCCTGCCTGCCAAATTTCAAAAGAATCGGTTAACAAATGGCTATTTTATTGCATTATTACTGAAAATCGGATGAACATATATATGGGAGCTATATCAAGATTTGAATCGATTTTTGCCAATTTCAATAGGCTTCATTTCTAGGCCAAAAAACATGCCTGTACCAAATTTGAAGGCGATCGAATGAAAACTGCGACCTGTACTTTGTACACAAATTAACATGGACAGACAGACGGACATAGCTACAACGATTCTGAGTCGATCGGTATACTTTTCAATGGGTCTATCTCTCTTCCTTTTGGGTGTTACAAACTAATTCACTAAGTTATAATACCCTGTACCACCGTGGTGATGTAGGTTATAAAAATGCATTCTCCTTTCAGCCAACTGCACCTGACTTTATACACATAGGTCTACTTTTCGATATACTTCTCATATAGACCGACCTTACGAGTTTACTTCTTTTGGGCACAGTTCATAGGAGGCCACTATACCGCATAAGTTAGCATGTCCGCCTATGACGCTGAACGCCTGGGTTCGAATCCTGGCGAGACCATCAGAAAAAAATTTCAGCGGTGGTTTTCCCCTCCTAACGCTGGCAATATTTGTGAGGTACTATGCCATATAAAATTTCTCTCCTAAGAGGTGTCGCACTGAGGCATACCGTTTGGACTCGGCTATAAAAAGGAGGCCCCTTATCATTGAGCTTAAACTTAAATAGGACTGCACTCATTGATATGTGAAATGTTTGCCCCTGTCTCTTAGTGGATTGTTCATGGGCAAAATTGGTATTTTGTTCATAGGTCAATATACACCAATTTCTCTATTTTACTTCATGAACTTCATGCAGAGGTCCATTGATTTTAATAGCTACCCTCGCACGCTTGCTGTATAATGCCATTTGTAATTGCTTTAATTCCGTTATTCGTTTCAAATCCTAACCCTGCCTTTTAAGCAACCACCACCATAAAACGTTCATGCGGTTCCCCTCATATATCATAATTTCTTAATAGAATAAACACACACATAGATAGATGTATGATGCTGTACAGACAAACATGCATACATAGATGGCTATGTATGTACGTACATGTGTAGGTAAATGGGCATATGCGACTATGAACAAATCCATATAATTTCAAAAATACATAAATATTAAAAAATGGCTTTTTCTATAAACCGCATTCATAAAAAACCATTATGTAAATTGAAAAATAAGAACAACACAGAGTAGAAAAAACCAAAAGAAACCAAAAAAAATGCAGGGTACCTATTCCTATAATGATATCGAGCAAACACACACTCACACACGTACACTACCAAGTGGCAGGAGATAGATATATGGCCATGTATTACATTTATTAAAAACATAAACATAAAAAAAAGATGCAGAAGCGAAAGGGAAAGGGGAAGCACATGAGGAGATGATGGTGATTTCAATAATGTTTCGACATATTTTGGCCCGCAATCGAATGGATGAAATAAAAATAAATGCAAAGATATAAAAAAACGAGTATCTCTCAAATAAATCCACTAACCTAAATTTGCATTTTAGAAGATATCACACAAACTCACAAAAATAACAAAAAGGCATTCCCTAAAAACACATCCAATCAGAATTTCATCGAATTGAAATGTTTTGCCCGAAAAGAGAAATACAGAAAGAAATGCGTTTAGACATATGTATGAACACATTACATACATACATACGAGAGTACATTCAATAAAAACAAGTAAAACACATGTCCTTAACATTGCAAACAAGCAAACAAACAACAACTATGACAACTACAGAGTAACAAAATTCTTGAATTTACTTTATTTTAGCAACAATTCCTTGTTATACCCTCCACCATAGGATGGGGGTATAATTATTTCGTCGTTCTGTTTGTAACTACTCGTAATATTCGTTTGAGACCCCATAAATATTCTTGATCGTCATGACATTTTAAGTCGAACTAGTCATGTCCGTCCGTCTGTCTGTCCGTCCGTCCGTCCGTTCGTCCGTCTGTCTGTCTGTCGAAAGCACGCTAACTTTCGAAGGAGTAAAGCCAGCCGCTTGAAATACAAAATACTTCTCATTAGTGTAGGTCGGTTGGGATTGTAAATGGACTATATCGGTCCACGTTTTGATTTCTTGAACCGCTAGAGGGCGCAATTCCTATCCGATTTGGCTGAAATATTGCAAGATGTGTTTTGTTATGACTTTCAACAACTGTATTGATAATGGTTTAAATCGGTCCATAATCTGATATAGCTGCCATATAAACCGATCTGGCATCTTGACTTCTTGAACCGCTAGAGGTCACAATTCTTATCCGATTTGGTTGAAATATTGCATGATGTGTTTTGTTATGACTTTCAACAACTGTATTGAGAATGGTTCAAATCGGTCCATAATCTGATATAGCTGCCATATAAACCGATCTGGGTCTTGACTTCTTGAACCGCTAGAGGGCGCAATTCTTATCCGATTGTAATGAAAAATTGCATGATGTGTTTTGTTACGACTTCCAACAACTGTATTGAGAATGGTTCAAATCGGTCCATAATCTGATATAGCTGCCATATAAACCGATCTGGGTCTTGACTTCTTGAGCCTCTAAAGGGCGCAATTATTATCTGATTTTGCAGAAATTTTGCATGAGGTGTTTTGTTATAACTTTCAACAACTGTGCTAAGAATAGTTCAAATCGGTCCATAATCTGATATAGCTGCCACATAAACCGATCTGGGATCTTGACTTCTTGAGCCACTAGAGGGCGCAATTATTATCCGATTTATCTGAAATTTTGCATAAGGTGTTTCGTTACGACTTCCAACAACTGTATTGAGAATGGTTCAAATCGGTCCATAACCGAATATAGCTGTCATATAAACCGATCTGGGTCTTGACTTCTTGAACCGCTAGAGGGCGCAATTATTATCCGATTTAACTGAAATTTTGCATAAGGTGTTTCGTTACGACTTCCAACAACTGTATTGAGAATGGTTCAAATCGGTCCATAACCGAATATAGCTGTCATATAAACCGATCTGGGTCTTGACTTCTTGAGCCGCTAGAGGGCGCAATTATTATCCGATTTAGCTGAATTTTTGCATAAGGTGTTTTGTTATAACTTTCAACAACTGTGCTAATAATAGTTCAAATCGGTCCATAACCGGATATAGCTGCCATATAAACCGATCTGGGTCTTGACTTCTTGGGCCGCTAGAGGGCGCAATTATTATCCGATTTAACTTAAATTTTGGATGAGGTGTTTTGTTATAAATTTCAACAACTGTGCTAAGAATAGTTCAAATCGGTCCATAATCTGATATAGCTACCATATAAACCAATATGGGATCTTGACTTCTTGAGCCTCTAAAGGGCGCAAGTATTACCCGATTTGGCTGAAACGGCTTCTCTCATGACCTTTAACATACGTGTCGAATATGGCATGAATCGGTTTATAGCCTAATAAAGCTCCCCTATAAACCGATCCCCCTATTTTACTTCTTCAGCCTCTAAAGTGCGGAATTCTTGCTAGATTTGGCTGTAATTTTACACAATGACTTCTACTATGGTCTCCAATATTCAGTTTAATTAAGGTCCGAAATGAACCATAGCTAGATATTGTTCCAATATTATAGCAATTATTTTCTTTTATCCTTTGTTTGCCTAAAAAGGGATACCGTGGCAAGTGCTCGACAAATGCGATCCATGGTGGAGGGTATATAAGATTCGGCCCGGCCGAACTTAGCACGCTTTTACTTGTTTTTCCTTTCTTCTTCTACTTCTCCTTCTCTCGGCAATGCAGCATTGCGAAATTACACAGCGAAAGACAATTTCCTCTGCCCGCCAACAAAAAAATATCGAAAATTCTTAATACAAATGCAAATAAATTTTTCCAATAACAATTGTCATTTGTTTTCAAGGGATGACAATAAAAATTTATTTCTATGCAAATTTCATTTTCTCTCCCTCTCTCTCTTTCTCCTGGGACAACAAAGGCTGTTTTGGCTGTTTGGCGGAAGGAAATCTAGGCAAAACTAAGAACAAAATTCTATTCCTTGTGAGAAGAAGCAGTTTTTTCCGTCGAGAGAAAAATCAAATAAATTGAAATTGTTTTATGCGAAGATAGGATATAAAAAAAAATGGTAGAAAAATGAAAACAAATCAATTGTTGGCATTATGTTATGGATGAAGAGCATCTTTGGAATATGGCAGCAAAAATGATTTTAGGAATCCTTACAAATATTTGTACGTGTGCATAGCGAAAATCAAATACATGGCAGTTTTGGATGCCAGGTTATTGAGATGTTGCAGGGAATTCTGGGGCAGGCATGCTTCCTTAATCGGGCTGGCAGGCCTCTAAGGATATACACCTTAGCCAGTAATGGACTTGTTTTTGCGCTCTTGGTATATGGATTAAGTCAAGCCTACGATTGATCCACAATTAATTGAAATATTTGAACATAATCCATGGTTGTGAGTATCCAAGGTTCGCTCCGGGCATTTATAATTCAATGCCCGTCACCATAGGATAGAGGTATACTAATCTTTACTTTAACTGTGCTTTTAATTGGCTACGACAGAATATTTGTCCCATTTGCTCGGCATAGAATAGCTTTCCAAGCGCTTCTACTCCAATCTCGGACACCAAGTTTCGAGATGTCTTTCACCACTTGATTTTTATACCCTTCACCATATCGGATGGCAGTATACTAATTTCGTCATTCTGCATCTAAAACCTCGAAATATGCATCTGAGACCCCATAAAGTATATATATTCTTGATCGTCATGTCATTTTAAGACGATCTGGCCATGTCCGTCCGCCTGTCTGTCGAAAGCACGCAAACTTTCGAAGGAGTAAAGCTAGCCGCTTGAAATTTTGCACAAATACTTTTTTTAGTGTAGGTCGGTTGGGATTGTAAATGGGCTAAATCGGTCCATGTTTTGATATAGCTGCCATATGAACCGATCTTGGGTCTTGATTTTTTAAGCCTCTAGAGGGCGCCATTCTCCTCTGATTTGACTGAAATTTTGCACGTCGGTTTAGGGTATCACTTCCAATAACTGTGTTAAGTATGATTCAAATCGGTTCATAATCTGGTATAGCTGCCATATAAACCGATCTTGGGTCTTGACTTCTTGAGCCTCTAGAGGGCGCAATTCTTATCCGATTTGGCTGAAATTTAGCAAGAGGTGTTTTGTTATAACTTCCAATAACTGTGCTAAGTACCTTTTTTTAGTGTAGGTCGGTGAGGATTGTAAATGGGCCAAATCGGTTCATGTTTTGATATAGATGCCATATAAACCGATCTTTGGTCTTAATTTCTTAAGCCTCTAGAGGGCGCAATTCTCGTCCGATTTGACTGAAATTTCGCACGTGGTGTTTTGGTATTACTTCCAACAACTGTGCCAAGTATGGTTCAAATCGGTTCATAATCTGGTATAGCTGTCATATACACCGATCTTGGATCCTGACTTTTTGAGCTAGTAGAGCGCACAATTCTCATCCAATTAGGTGAAATTTTGCATAGAGTGTTCTGTTATGACTTCCAGTAATTGTGCCAAGTATGGTTCAATTCGGTTCATAACCTGATATAGCTGCCATATAAACCGATCTGGGATCTTGACTTCTTGAACCTCCAGATTTTGTACATTGGCTTCTTTCATGACCTTCAACTTACGTGTCCAATATGGTCCGAATCGATTAATAGCTTGATACAGCTCCCAAATTAGTCTATCTCCCAATTTTGCTTCTTGAGCCCCTACAAGACGCAATTTTTATCCGATTGACCCGAAATATTACACAATGACTTCTACAATGTTCAGCATTCATTTATGGTCTGAATCGGACTATAAATGGGGGTCTGATCATATTTTATTCAGGTCCCGAGAACTCTTATACAAGTCACAGACCCTAATTTGTAAGATCAGTTTGTAAAGGGTGATTTTTTTGAGGTTAGGATTTTCATGCATTAGTATTTGACAGATCACGTCGGATTTCAGACATGGTGTCAAAGAGAAAGATGCTCAGTATGCTTTGACATTTCATCATGAATAGACTTACTAACGAGCAACGCTTGCAAATCATTGAATTTTATTACCAAAATCAGTGTTCGGTTCGAAATGTGTTCATTCACCGTTCAGCGATGAGGCTCATTTCTGGTTGAATGGCTACGTAAATAAGCAAAATTGCCGCATTTGGAGTGAAGAGCAACCAGAAGCCGTTCAAGAACTGCCCATGCATCCCGAAAAATGCACTGTTTGGTGTGGTTTGTACGCTGGTGGAATCATTGGACCGTATTTTTTCAAAGATGCTGTTGGACGCAACGTTACGGTGAATGAACACATTTCGAACCGAACACTGATTTTGGTAATAAAATTCAATGATTTCCAAGCGTTGCTCGTTAGTAAGTCTATTCACGATGAAATGTCAAAGCATACTGAGCATCTTTCTCTTTGACACCATGTCTGAAATCCCACGTGATCTGTCAAATACTAATGCATGAATATCCTAACCTCAAAAAAATCACCCTTTATATCTGATCTTGGCCATATTAAGGTGCGATGACGGAAGACTTAAAACAATCAGTTTGTATATCTGATCTTGGCCATATTAAGGTGCGATGACGGAGGACTTAAAACAACTCAAAGTTTCAAGTTTCAACGAAATGGTATTAAAGCCCTCAATCGGCAGATCGGTCTATGTGGAAGCTATAGCTGAAGGCTCAAAATAACTCACTATTTTAAATTTCAGCGAAATCGTGTAATAAAAGCAGATTTTATGGGTTTAAGACCCTAAATCGGCAGATCGGTCTATATGGCAGCTATATCTTAGTATAGTCTATATATGAGTCGGATGTTGGAATTCTAACAACAACTCACACTTTCAAATTTCATCGAAATTGGGTAATATTTATGGGCTTCAGACCCGATATCAGAAGGTCGATCTTTATGGCAGCTATCTCTAAATATAGTCCGATCTGAACCATATTTGAGTCGGATATCAAGAGGCTTAACATAACTCACTATTTTCGATTTCATCGCAATCTGTACGATTAATGCGCCTGTTACAGGCTGAAGACCCTTAACCGGCAGATCGGTCTATATGGCAGCTATATGTAAATGTGGTCCGATATGGGCCATATTCGGTTTGAAAATCGGGGCCTCTAGTACAACTTCCTTCAAAATTTCAGCAAAATCGGACAAAAAATGCGGCTTTTGCGGGGTAAGGTCCTTAAATCGCCAGATCAGTGTATATGGCAGATATATCTAAATATCGGCCGAGTTGACCCGTTCAAGAATTTAACCTGCGTGCAGCAAATAGACGTATTTGTGTCAAATTTCTGCTCGATATCTCCATTTTTGAAGGCTGTAGGGTGGTTACAACAGACGGACGGAAAGACGGATAGACACACGGACTTCGTTAAATCGTCTTGGAATTTCACGACGATCCGTAATCTATATACTTTGTAGGGCCGGAAATTGATATTTCGATGTGTTGCAATCGGAATGGCTAAATGAATATACCTCCTATCCTATGGTGGTGGGTATAGAAATGGTTGTTGTTGTTTTCGCACATGTTGTCTAGAAATTCTTGTACCTGGCACCCATTTGTGTGTAGCTCTAATGAATAATGTCATTGGATATACCAGCATTTTGTACCGAAAAAATTGTCACTTTCCGAGTTTACCATCCGCACTCGTCCGATGTGCGTGAGAATAGGTCAATACCAGTGACGATCACACAATTGCAATTATTTCCAAGCCTATGGGTCTGTTTGGGATTATTTCCTTGTGTACATTCAAAGTCATATGCAATAGACGCTTAAATACTCAACTTTTCTCTTTAGTTTTGGAGACACAAGATAACAATTTTTATCCAGTACACGAATAATCGTTTGTGGCTATCGAAGCTTTTTTGCAATTAATTTTGCATTCAAGGTTAACTACGGACTTTCATAATGCTTTTTATATCCATCACCAAAGGGCATTGCCCATTATTTTAACTTTAGTTTAATTGGCCTTGAACGTGGGAGGTCACCGTAGCGCAGAGGTTGCATGACGCTGAAAGCCTGTGTTCGAATCCTAGCGAGACCATCAGAAAAAAAATTATCAGCTGTGGTTTTCCTATCCTCTCCTCTCTTCCTTCTTCTCCAACCTCTGACACTAAATTTCTAGATGTCTTTCACCATTTGATCTTTCCATAGAAGTTTTGGTGGTCCGAGTTTGCGTGTACCGCAGTGGTCTCCTTCAAAATACTTCTTCGCCGGAGCTTCTTCCTTCATTCTGACAACATGACCTTACCATCGAAGCCGTAGTATTTTAATATGTTTAATATACAGATCATATGACGCCGATTCTCTCCATCAATGAAAATTGGTCCATAAATTTTACAAAGAATGTGTTTCTCAAACACTCCAAGCACTGACACGTCTGCTTTCACAAGCCTCCAAATCATGTAACAACATGGGAAGTATCAGTGTCTTTCAATACTGAATCTTCGTCTGACGAGAAGGGGCCTTGTTTCTAAGCTTCTTGCTTAATCCCAAGTATCTGTTTTTCGTCTGCTTGATTCTGTTGAGTATCCAGATCCAGGAACTCTGCAAGTAATATGGGGTGCGTCCACAGGGATTTGGATATGAGACAAGTGGGTTTAGCTAGGCAGTTAAGCAGATGACGTGTGCCGTTTGGTCCCTGGTAAGAATCGGACATACATCCTGCACGTTGGCATCAATCCTTGCTCTGTAGGAATTGAGGTGGCTGCATCTGCCGGATCATAATTGAGCCAGAACTACTCTGGTTTACCGGGGGAGTTCAACAAGACTTCTTTGTGTGCTGTGAGCCCAGCTGCTGCCGGCAAGTGACTTCATGACTTTGTAGAAGATAGGTATAGGTAGAGATTATACAGTGCCAGAGATATCACCCCGCCTTGGGAACTCCCTGTTTTACTCTGCCGTGTTTCGATTTCTTATCCCTAAATTCCACAAATGAGTAGCGCCCACATAGATAATTCGCGAACCAGCGTTTCAGACCTGGCTGGGGGGACGCATTGGCGATGTACTCAAATAGTTTTGTAAAGCTGACCGTGTCGAATGCCGTCGGTAGGACCAGTGCCACGAGCAACGTCCTATCACATGGCCTGGGCTAATTGAAGCCACGGCAAATGTGTGAGATAGGTATAGGTAGAGTTTAAACACTGGCGGAGATATCACACCGCCTTGAAGAACGCCATGTTTTACTCTACGATGTTTCGATTTCTTATCCCTATTTGGCGACCCAGCGTTTCAGGATTGGCTGGAGGAACATATTGGCGAGGCACTCAATTCGTTTTGCATGGGTCCAGTGCCACAAGGACCGTCCTATCACATGGCCTGGGCTAATTGAAGCCACGGTTAGTGTGTATTGTTATGCTATAGAGTCTTCGAAATCCATGCTGATGCTGGGCGAATGAAAATTCTCCAACGAAGCTCGGAAGGAGTAGTCCCTCAAGCGTCTTGGCTACTGGTGAGAGATGGGAGATCGATCTGCACGACTACCTCTTACTCGGGTACTTTCCAGGCTTCAGTAGCGGTATCACTCTGCCCATCTTTCTGACATCGGTCACTATATGAGTGTTCACTGACAGGTTCAGTTGTAAGGTACTCAACTCCAGGTTAATTGAGATTTCTCAGCATTAGGGTAGAGATTCCGTCGGGGTCCAATGCCTTACATAATTTGGCGCCAAGAATGACATTCGTAAATTCGTATACCGAAACCGGTACTTAGGTGGAGACACAATATCAGACATGAACCAACTTAGGGGAGTGGCATTGAAAACCATTAAGGATTTTGTAAGTAGCACGGAATTCCTAGCTTAAAATTTTCTTTTTAGAGGTTACTTTATAGTTTTTAGAGCGCTCAACAAGCCGATTACTGGCTTAGGTGTATGTCCTAAGTGGCATGGGGCGGATTAATATCTGCACCCTCTTTTCAACCTAACCTCACTTAACATCGTATACGGTAAATTGTGTTGGCTGTACTTCGGCTCGGAGGCCACAGATACGACGAATGGCTCGCCTCCTAGTCTTGTCACTCTCGGGATGCACAATCAATTGATGGTTGAACAACCTGGTGCAACTCTTCTGAACAATCACAGTTACCTTGCTAAAAGTGACTGAGGTCGTGTCGTCTCGTTTACAGGTGGTTCGAGAGTGACTTAACTGTAGACTACAGCTTGCCTAAACCGCTACCTAAGTTACATTGCTCCAAGGGTTCCAGGGTAGTCTGCTTGTGCTCGTTGACTACCTTATTAGTTTCCAGATTCAGCTCGCTGACTCTGTGGTTAGGTTAGGTTAGGTTGAAAAGAGGGTGCAGATATTAATCCCCCCCACGTCACAATGGAACTATTGGTTGCCCAAAAAGTAATTGCGGATTTTTTAAAAGAAAGTAAATGCATTTTTAATAAGTCTTAGAATGAACTTTAATCAAATATACTTTTTTTACACTTTTTTTCTAAAGCAAGCTAAAAGTAACAGCTGATAACTGACAGAAGAAAGAATGCAATTACAGAGTCACTAGCTGTGAAAAAATTTGTCAACTCCGACTATATGAAAAATCCGCAATTACTTTTTGGGCAACCCAATAGAAAGTAACCTTTAAAGAGAAAATCTTAAGTTAGGAAATCCTTGCTATTTACAAAATCCTTAATTGTTTTCAATGCCACTCCCCTAGGTTGGTTCATGTCTGATATTGTGTCTCCACCTAAGTACCGGTATCTGTTGGACGCGAAAGCCGGGCAATGACAAAGGAAATTCTCCAACGTCTCATCATCTTCCCCACATGCCCTACACATGCTATCGTGGCCTCTGGGGTTAGTGGAGTCCGTGCAATGAATCCAATCACGCTCGTCTTCGAGTACTACTTCCTGCGCCTGGAAATTGGGCCGCACTTGGGGTATTCGACCGGTTACTGCATTAATGATGTCTCTCAATTTCCTCCCAGCAACTAGCACATTTAAGGGTCAGTGTCAGTTCACTGAAACGACGATTTGTGTACTCTCTGAAGCCGACCCAATCGGCCTTCTTTTGATTGATAAACGTCGGATGCTAAGAGGTTACAAAGCGGGGTGGTCGGTCGATGGTGAGAATTATGGGGAGGTACTCTGATCCCAAAGAAATAACGGCTTGCCAGTTTACGTCACCCAGGAGATCAGGGGATGCAATGGAAATAAATGTCTGGCAAGCTGTTGCAACTCTTCGTAATCCTAGTGGGGTATCCTCATTCACCGTGTAAAACGTGGAGCCTTCAATCCGCCCTGCCAAAGCCATGCCACGCTGGTCGTTACCTAGCGGAGAAACCCATTAGACGTAATGCTCATTAAAGACTCCTAGAACCAGACGATTATGGCCAGACAGTAGCCCACTCTAATCAGGCTTGTAAGCTTGGCCATTAACTGGATCACTAAAGGGTGATTTTTTTGAGGTTAGGATTTTCATGCATTAGTATTTGACAGATCACGTGGGATTTCAGACATGGTGTCAAAGAGAAAGATGCTCAGTATGCTTTGACATTTCATCATGAATAGACTTACTAACGAGCAACGCTTGCAAATCATTGAATTTTATTACCAAAATCAGTGTTCGGTTCGAAATGTGTTCATTCACCGTTCAGCGATGAGGCTCATTTCTGGTTGAATGGCTACGTAAATAAGCAAAATTGCCGCATTTGGAGTGAAGAGCAACCAGAAGCCGTTCAAGAACTGCCCATGCATCCCGAAAAATGCACTGTTTGGTGTGGTTTGTACGCTGGTGGAATCATTGGACCGTATTTTTTTAAAGATGCTGTTGGACGCAACGTTACGGTGAATGAACACATTTCGAACCGAACACTGATTTTGGTAATAAAATTCAATGATTTGCAAGCGTTGCTCGTTAGTAAGTCTATTCATGATGAAATGTCAAAGCATACTGAGCATCTTTCTCTTTGACACCATGTCTGAAATCCCACGTGATCTGTCAAATACTAATGCATGAAAATCCTAACCTCAAAAAAATCACCCTTTACTACCATTCGGCGGTATGTACTTGTTGTGTAGCTCTATCTAGGCAGTACCTGACTGCTATCCCCAAGTGCTTCATGTTGGGATGACTAGAGCAAGGCGCAGGCCAGATAGATCTATACTGCACGGAATCGTGTATCAAGAAGGCCAAAGCCCACCTTGATTCTAGATCGACTTAAAATGTCATGACGATCAAGAACATATATACTCTATGGGGTCATAGACAAATATTTCGAGGAGTTACAAACGGAATGACGAAATTAGTATACCCCCACCTTATGGTGGATGGTATAAAAAACTCCCTTTTAATGTATCTGGAAATCCAATGCAGGGTTTCAATGTAAAAAATTGATTTGCATTACTCGTGCATTCAATAAATATGCTAAATGATGCCAAGTTATTCCCATTTTTTGTGCTTTCTGCTGAAACTTTAAGTAAATCTCAATAGTTTGTGGAAATGTTCTTGCTGAATTACCGTTATTTTTTTTTTTTGGTTTCTCTGTTCTTGGTATTTTGCAACCAACAGAGCAACTAAACTATTACAAATTCGATTTACGCAGTTGGTAATTTCTAAAGGAAAAAAAAAAAAATAGAAACGACCCATGGCAGCATCTAATGGTTATTCCATTTGAGTCTCTTTGCCGTCATGACCATTTACCCAACCTCTGCAGAGATATTTGAAGATGGCAAGGAATATTTCTTTCATTGGGTTTTATGTCTGCGTGTGTGTGTGTTCTCTATCAAATTCTTGGTCTCAAGGAATTGATAACTTGAACAATGTTTTATGGTTGTGTTATCGACAAGGACATGATTTCCCTGCCATGCCATAAGGAATATGGCAAAGATTTCCTCTTTTCGCCTTTGGCTTTGGAGCAGTTGTATTAATGCTGGTGCTATTGCTACTGCTGCTGCTGCTACTTGAGAAGATTTATGCTCTTGAACCGAAACGATGACATTAAATGCGACGACTACAAACAGAAGACGGAAATGAATCTCCATTTCCTAGTTTTTTCACTTTTGATTTCCGTATTGCAAAGTTTGTTCCAACAACAACGTTGTCGTCGCCATCCCAATTGGTATTTGGTTCCATTCATTTCAATGGCAGATAGTTGGAATTTACATAATGTTACAAAATAGTTCAACAAATTTCCCAAAACCCAAAAGCAGACACAGGGCCAAAGGGACCCTGCTCACAGCTATCGACAATCTTTACCGGCAAATGGCGAATTGTGTCTGCTTTCAGCTTACAATTGTTATAATGAAATTGAGCAATGTTTTCTTGTAGCTTTGTCACAGCAACACCATTGCCATTGCCATTGCCATCACCATCACCTCCACCACCACCATAGTCATGAGCTCTTCTGCCTTAGGGATATTATGGCTGATGATTCGCTGCCGCCTTTGCTACTGCTGCACTGATAATGCTGCGACTTTGGCAAGGATAATGAAATTTTATTGAATATTGAAAAACGTGACTTTCAAAACTAATTGAAAGTGGGGGAAAAAAAAAATATTTAAAATAACTTCGTTTGCTTTACATTTACTTTGCTTTCTTTGGAGACGTTCCTTTTATGTGTATTTAACGTAAAAAATTTTTACTTCTTCTTGTTGGTATAAGAAAATTTATTTAAGGAATGTAGATTTGATTTTTGTTCAAAAAAAAAATTCTTTTAACTAATGTTGGCATTTTTATTTTTTCGTTGCAGGTAATTAATTTGACTCGTTTTAACCCAATATCAGGTTTGTAAGGATCTATGTGATACAGTCATTATTAGATAAAAGTTAGGTTAGGTTGAAAAGAGGGTACAGATATCAATCCGCCCCATGCCACTATGGACATTCACCTAAGCCAGTAATCGGCTTGTTGTGCGCTCTAAAAACTATTTGGTAACCTCTAAAAGAAAATCTTAAGTTGGGAAATCCTTGCTATTTACAAAATCCTTAATTGTTTTCAATGCCACTCCTCTAAGTTGGTTCATGTCTGATATTGTGTCTCCACCTAAGCACCGGTATCTGATGGACGCGAAAGCCGGGCAATGACAAAGGAAATGCCCCAACGTCTCATCATCTCCCCAGCATGCCCTACACATGCTATCACTTACCGCACCGATTTTACATAACCGAGCTCGTAGTCCTATGTGTCACGTTATGATACCAATAGCTATAGTGACCTCCTTCTTGCTTCCTTTCAGTAATAGCCTCGTCTTCTCACGATCTGGATCCCCCCATAAGATTTTCGCCGTCCTACCGACCGTTTCGCTGTTCCACAATATTGCATGTGCAAATGCTCCAACGTCCCATCATCTTCCCCGCATGCAATCACCTGTTGCACCGATTTTACATAAGTGAGCTTGTAGTCCTATGTGTCCCGTTATGATACCAATAGCTATTCTGACCTCCTTCTTGCTTCCTTTCAGTAATAGCTTAGTCTTCAGACGATCTGGATCCCCCCATTGGATTTTCGCCATCCTACCGACCGTTTAGCTGTTCCACAATGGTGCATGCGGATTCGGCGCCCACTCCCTTAAATCAGACTGTGTCGACCCGAAAGGCTTCGGGTTAACCAAGTTTATTGACGGCAGTCCTCTGGCCTTCACCGCCAATTCGCCTGCCCTTTCATTTTCCCTTACTCCGTTATGGACACCCAAACGATGCGGATTTTCTCATCCACAGAGAAGACGTTAATCTCCTTCTTACACTGCAAGACTGTTTGTGACCTTACCCTCCTGGTTGTTATCGCCCTTATGGCAGTTTTACTGTCGGTAAAGATGTTCATAATCGACGTCCTCGCGGGTTAACCAAGTTTCAAGTTTTCAAGTTCCAAGTTTTCACCGCCAAATCGTCTGCCCTTTCATTTCCCCTTACTCCGTTATGGCCCGACACGCAAACGATGCGGATTTTCTCATCCTCAGAGAAAGCGTTAATCGCCTTCTTACACTGCAAGACTGTTCGTAACCTTACCCTCCTGGTTGTTATTGCCCTTACGGCAATTTTACTGTCGGTAAAAATGTTCACAATCGACGCCCTCGCATTACCACCACACCGCTCCACGCATTCCGTGATCGCCCGTAACTCCGCCTGCAGGACCATATTATGGTCAGGCAGTCTAAAACAGATCTCAGTCCCTTTGTTCTCAATCTAAATCCCCAGGCCCACTCTGTCCTCTGGCTTTGATCCATCCGTGTAACATGATCTTCCAGATAGCAATAATAGGGTTACGTCAATACAAGACTGTGCCGATGGCAGCAGTGTCTTGCACTCGTCTTCAAGGTTCATCTCAGTTATCCGATCGGAAACCTCTTCGATTCTTAACAGGCGTCCTATCGTCGCCTCGATTATACCGCAATGGTATGAGCTGCTCCCACCCTCAATTCATTCTCCCATCGCCTTAAGTCTCACAACCGCAGTGGCTGCCTCACACTTAATTCGTAGGTGAATTGGTCGGATATCTAGCATAATCCCAGTACTCTAGTGGGCGTGGTCCTCATCGCTCCGCCTATGCCAAGACAACATGTTCTCCGAACCTGTTGTATGGTCCTTATGTTGCACTTTTTCTCCATAGCAGTCCACCAAACTACTGAGGCGTAAGTAAGTATTGGTCTGATCACGCTCCTGTAGAGCTAGTAGCCTATCCTAGGATTCAGGCCCCATTTCGAGCCTAAGGCCCGTCGACATAGTGCCCAACATCAGTGAGCCTTCTCAGTACGCTCCTGAATGTAAGACTTCCAATTAAGTTTCCTATGCAAGATCACACCTAAGTATTTGACCTTGTTAGACATCGAAATCGTCTTATTGAGGAAATGTGTTGCGTTAAATAGGCTCACCTTCGTCTTCCTCGTGAACAGGCATATTTCAGTCTTCTCTGGGTTAACATTAAGACCTCTGGGTCTAGCCCAGTCATATGCGTGGCAGGTAAAAATGGAGTGTTTATCACGCCAGTGAACTGGCTCTACAGGAGCCTGTACCGTGGTACAGGGTATTATAGATGTGTGCATTTGTTTGCAACGCTAAGAAGGAGAGACCCATCGACATCGGATCGGCTTAGAATCACTTCCTGATTCGATTTAGCTATGTCCGTCTATCTGTCCATGTATTCTTTTAATCAAGGTATTTGTTGTCCGATTTTTACAAAATTTTGCACAAGTCTAGTTTTTGGTTCAAGGACGAACGCTATTGATTTTGAAAAAAATCGGTCCAGATTTAGATATAGCTCCCATATATATCTTTTATCCGATGTGCCCTTTTGAAGCTATAGAAGCCACAATTTTGATACGATCCTTACAAAATTCGGCATAAGGTGTTTTTTTTTACTTCCCAATCTGTGTGCAAAATTTCATTGAAATCAGTCGAGATTTAGACATAGCTCCCATATATAATTTTCATCCGATTTGGCCTATTAAGGCTGTAGAAGGCACAATTTTGATCCGATCTTTACCAAATTTGACACGAAGTGCTTTTTGTGACGTCCCAATATTTGTGCAAAATTTCATTGAAATTGGTTCAGATTTAAATATAGCTCCCATATATAGCTTTCATCCGATTTGACCTATTTAAGTTGTATAAGGCACAATTTTGATCCGTTTTTTACCAAATTTGACACCAAGAGCTTTTTTTGACGCCCTAGTATGTGTACACAATTTCATTAGAATCGGATCAGATTTATGCATAGGTCCCATATATATCTTTCATCCGATATGGTCTTTTAAAGCAGTAGTAGCCACAATTTTTGTCCAATTTTTACCAAATTTGACATGAAGTGCTTTTTGTGACGTCACAATATGTGTGCGAAATTTCTTTGAAATCGGTTCAGATTTAAATATAGCTCCCATATATATCTTTCATCCGATATGGCCTTTTAAGGCTGTAGAAGTCACAATTTGGTCCGATTTTTACCAAATTTGACACCAAGTGATTTTTTGACGCCCTAGTATGTGTGCAAAATTTCATCAGAATCGGATCAGATTTATATATAACTCCCCTATATATCTTATAGCCTCCGTAGCGCAGAGGTTAGCATGTCCGTCTATGACGCTGAACGCCTGGGTTCGAATCCTGGCGAGGCCATCAGAAAAAAAATGTTCAGCAGTGGTTTTCCCCTCCTAATGTTGGCAACATTTGTGAGGTACAATGCCATATAAAACTTCTCTCCAAAGAGGTGTCACACTGCGGCACGCCGTTCGGACTCGGCTCTAAAAGGGAGGCCCCTTATCCCTTAAACTTGAATCGGACTGCACTCATTGATATGTGAGAAGTTCGCCCCTGTTCCTTAGTGGAATATTCATGGGCAAAATTTGCAATATATCTTTCATTCGATATGGTCTTTTAAAGCAATAGTGGCCACAACATGCAAAAAATATCATCAAAATCAAATCAGATTTATATAAAGTTCCCATATATATCTTTTATGCGTTTCGACTCTGACGGCTGTAGAAGCCACAATTTTCGTACCATCGTAAGAAAATCGTAGAAGGTTCTATTCTATATTTCAATAGGTATGCAAAACCAAAGTCTGACTAGATTTGGATAAAAGTGCTATATATTAGAAGGATTACGTAGACCCGGTGGAGTAGGGTATTATATAGTCGCGACTTTTGCCTTTCCTTTCTGGTTTTTTGATTCGATTTAGCTATACATAGACGAATCCTATTACAAGTGGGAAAAATGCTTTCAGATTTGAATATATAGCTCTCACACATATGTTTGACGAAGGATTTAGTCCTCATGAGAGTGCTCATAGGACATTGAGCCCTTTTGAACTGTATGACTCTCCTGATCCAGATGGTATCTTCTCCAGAATGCTACAGGTGGGCTTTGACTATATGACTGCTTGGTACGTCGCACTGTTTCGGGCGTATATCTGGTACTCTTGTACTCTAATCTCCATCACCCAAACCAAGTATGGCTCGAATCGGTCCATAACCTGTGTGGTGTAGCTCCAATAGCATAGCAATTCTTATACATTATCTTTTTTTTGACCCTAAAGAGATAGCGGGCAAAGAATTTGACAAATACGTTCTATGGTGGAGGGTATATAAGATTCGGCCCGACCGAGCTTACCACGCTTATTAATATTGAAAAGAACCACAAATATATTGAAAAGAACCGCACAGTGAAAGTCCATTAATAGCAAACAAGGTCTTCTAAGTTTCGGCAATCGAAAGCATTCTGTCCAATTCTTCCTCCTAACAGTCTTCTAAAACTTTACATCATTGACATATGCTCAAAATGGCACATCATTAGAGAAATGGCAAATGACACAACATTTTCCCTCTAATAGAATTGGGGTTACTCTCAAGTCCAATGTCATTTGTGCTTCAAAAAAAATTTCCCTAACTTTTTTATACGTTCGGCGTACACAAATTTGCCTAATTGTTACAAACATTTCTAAGTTTTATTGTGCACTTTTCAATAAGCAGATTTTTTTACAGTTACTCAAAAAAAAAAAGACAACATCTTATTTGTCAAATAAATAAATAAATCATTTTTATTGCCATCTTTTGAAATGTTTACCTTTCTGTTTCATTGACATTGTTTATTGTTGACGCTTGTAAACGTTTTTTCTTTCTTCTCGTTTTTTTCTTATATTCAGTAGGTGGAGGAGAGGGACGGTGGTGGGGAAAGGAAGGGTGGTCTTACATTATGCAAATTCTATGAAAGACTTTCTAATCCATGCCATTGAATGTAGATTCCCATAGACGCTCACGCGGTAGACTCCATTGTATTGACATGCAAACAAATAAAACAGAAACGACAAAACAAGAGAAAAAAAAATTGTAAACATTTCACGGCTACATGGAGATGAGTACAACGCCGCCGCTGCCGCCGCATGTGGTTTTTGATGGGAGACTTCTTTTGTTTAGGGTTTTGTGTAGTGATTCTTTAACTAAAAACACATTCCACGTTCATTTTCTGCAGCCACTAGGGGATTTCATTTTGCCACTCGTGGAAAGTGGAGCAATTTTTGTGTTAATTAAAATATTCTAACTTTCCCGCATCGCAAGCATACCAAATCATATTAAGCAGCCATCCAAAAGCAATCTTAAATTCGATCTATGGTACATCGAAATTGTTCATGTATTTTGTTTACAAAAAAAGTGATGTGCTTCATCAGCGCTTAATCAAGCTCAAAGTGAAACGAAATTAAAGGGGAATAGATACAAAATTGGAACATATGCAATTGTTTTTTGTTGTCATTCTTAACCATAGGGGCCCGACCCATTTCCTTCGGATTTTCTTCATATTAATAATCTGCACTCTTACTTTGGTACAGAGTATTTGAAGAGAGTTTTTAAGTTCCCAGAAGGAAGAGAGCTAGAACCTTTGATAAGTATACGCATCGACGAATTGAAACTGGGAAAAATCCATTAAGATTTGATTATATACCATGCCATGCATGATTATAAAAAACAAGTAAAAAGGCGTTAAGTTCGGCCGGGCCGAACTTTCGATACCCACCACCTCGGGTATATATGTAAACCACCTTTCATCAAAATTCGGTGAAAAATTCATACCTTATGTCCTATAGCAGTTATATCGAAATATGTTCCGATTTGGAAAATACTAATAAGTACAGTAGCTATATCCAACAACAAAAGAAGCCTAACATAAGACACTGTATCAAATTTCATCGAAATCGGATTACGAATGCGCATTTCATGGACCCAACGCTTTAAATCGAGAGATCGGTCTATATGTCAGATATATTCAAATCTGGACCGATCTGGGCCAAATTGACAAAGGATGTCGAGTGGCCTAACACAACTCACTGTCTTAAATTTCAGTAAAATCGGATAATAAATGTGGCTTTTATGGGCCCAAGACCCTAAATCGGAGGATCGGTCTATATGGCAGCTCTATCCAAACCTGGACCGATCTGGGCCAAATTGACAAACGATGCCGAGGGGCCTAACACAACTCACTGTCTTAAATTTTAGTAAAATCGGATAATAAATGTGGCTTTATTGGGCCTAAGACCCTAAATCGGAGAATCGGTCTATATGGCAGCTATATCCAAATCTGGACCGATCTGGGCCAAATTGACAAAGGATGCCGAGGGGCCTAACACAACTCACTGTCTTAAATTTCAGTAAAATCGGATAATAAATGCGGCTTTTATGGGCCTAAGACCCTAAATCGGAGGATCGGTCTATATAGCAGCTATATCCAAATCTGGACCGATCTGGGCCAAATTGAAGAAGGATGTCGAAGGTGGTAATACAACTCTCTGTCCCAAATTTCATCAAAATTGGATAATAAATGTGGCTTTTATGGGCCAAAGACCCTAAATCGGCGGATCAGTCTATATGGGGGCTATATCAAGATATAGTCCGATATAGCTCATCTTCGTACTTAACCTGCTTATGGAGAAAAAAAGACTCTGTGCAAAATTTCAGCTCAATATCTCTATTTTTGAAGACTGTAGCGTGGTTTCCACAGACAGACGGACAGACGGACGGACATATCTAGATCGTCTTAGATTTTTACGCTGATCAAAAATATATATAGAATCGGAAATGGATATTATATATATATTATATATATATAGTGTCGGAAATGGGTATTTCCATGTGTTGCAAACGGAATGACAAAATGAATATACCCCCATCCTTCTGTGGTGGGTATAAAAAATATCCTCAAAAAGGTGTCGCACTGCGGCACGCCGTTCAGACTCGGCTATAAAAAAAGGTCCCTTATTGTTTATAAACTCAACTTGAATCGGAGAGCATTCATTGATATGTGAGAAATTTGCCCCTGCTCCGTTCCTGGGTAAAGTTTTACTCTACTCCCAAATGCCTTTCTTTTGAGTCCCATATTACCGTATTGGTAAATATTTCGGGTTTAAGGGGTATTTCGGGGGTGGTCAAATGCAAATTTTGTCCATGAACATTCCACTAAGGAACAGGGGCAAACTTCTCACATATCAATGAGTACAGTCCGATTCAAGTTTAAGCTCAATGATAAGGGGCCTCCTTTTTATGGCCGAGTTCGGGGGTGGTCACATGGCCATTAAAATAAATATAAGAATCGTGCTCTACTTTCAGAAACATTTGATATGAGTCCCATAATGGTATGATCGGTAAATAAGTTGTGTTTGACGCTGGGGTGGACCTCAGAGTCTTTTATAGCCGAGTTCGAACGGCATGCCGCAGTGCGAAACCTCTTTGAAGAGAAGTTTTACATGGCATAGTACTTCACAAATGTTGCCAGCATTAGGAGGGGAAAACCACCGCAGAAAATTTTTTTCTGATGATCTCGCCAGGATTCGAACCCAGACGTTCAGCGTCATAGGCGGACATGCTAACCTCTGCGCTACGATGGCCTCCAATGGGGTAATGAGAAGTAATGGATATCAAATTCGTGTCCACTCCCAAATCCCTTTACTTTGAGCCCCATATTGTCATGGTCGGTAGGTATAAACCGTTTGGGAGTTATTTTGGGGCTGGGGGGGCCACCGGCACTTTGCCCTGAAAATAGATATCAAATTCGTTCTTTTCTCCCAACTATCGTATATTTGAGCTTCATATTGCCATAATCGGAAATAAAGTTCAGTTTAAGGAGTGATTAAGGGGGTACCCCCAAACACTATCCAAAATTGGATATCAAATTCGTTTTCTACTCTCAAAAACCTTTCATTTCAGTCCCATATTGCCATAATGGGTCAATTTACCTGTTCGAGGTATTTTGAGGAGGAAAAGCTCCACCCTGACCTGAACGCTAATTTTAATGTCATATTTTAAATCTACTCCCAAATGTCTTTCATTTGAATCCCATATAGCCATGATCGGCTGATATGCCCATTTGGGGGTATTTGGGGTTGGAGCGACCTCCCATTACTTGGACCTAATTTTTTATACCATATTTGTAATCTACTGACGAATACTTTTCATTTGAGTCCCATATTGATAGGAACGTCGCATATACTGTTTAGAGAAGTTTTGTGGTTAGGGCGGCCCGCTGGGTACTTGAACCCAAAATTTATTAGGATATTATTTTCTAGTATCCAATACCTTTCATTTGATACCCATATTGTGCCTATCAATCCACTTTTGGTTTTGGGGGCCGTTTTTTGTGTAAGGGAAAGGGTCAGCCACCATCCGATATCTAAAAATCATATAACCTATGTTTCCTTTTTTCGATTCTACGGAACCAACAAACAAACCGAGTCTCATATAGTCATGATGGGTAATATGCCCATTTGGAGCGTTTTTTGGGGGATGGGGTGACCCCCTACACTTCGATCTGATTTGGTGTGCCAGATTCGTAATCTACTCCCGAAAACCTTTCATTTAAGCCCCATATTGATAAGGACGATCAATTTGTGTTATTTAATAAGTTTTGGGGTTAGGTATTTGGACCCAATTTTTAATACCTTATACTTATTCTACTCATCAATACCTTTCATTTGATATCCCTATTGGCCCTATCGGTCACTCTTTGATTTTGGGTGTTGTTTTTGGGGTAATGGGGGAGAATCCACCCTCTTCCAATATCAACAAACTATAAAGCCTATTCCTTCTTCATGACTATATTCGTAATCTACTCCCGAATACCTTGCATATGAGTCCCATATTGTCATGTTCGTCCAATAAACCTATTTTAGGGTGTTTTGGGTTCGGGGCGGCCCCCCAGTTACTTGAACCCAATTTTTATTATAAAATTCGTACTCTACTCCTGAATACCTTTCATTTGAATCCCATATTGTCCCGATGGGTCCACTTTTATTTTTGGGTAATAGTTTTCGGGTAAGGGGGAGGGTCCGCCCCCCCTTCTGATATCAAAAAATTATGTAGCCTATGTTTCCTTCAAGACCAACCTACACAATCTGTGAAAATTTCAAGGTAATCGGTTCAGACGTTTTTATACCCAGCACCGAAGGCTAGGGGGTATATTTATTTAGTCATTCCGTGTGCAACACATCGAAATATCAATTTCCGACCCTACAAAGTATATATATTTCGGATCGTCGAAAAAGACCATTTAACGATGTCCGTGTTTCTGTCCATCCGTCTATGTAATCACTCTACAGCCTTCAAAAATTGAGATATTGGGCTGAAATTTGACACAGATAAGTCTTTTTGATGCACGCTGAACGGGCCAAATCGACCACAATCGGATATAGCTGATATATGGACCGATCTGACGATAAGCAGTCTGAAGCCCTTAAATGCTTTATTTTTTATCATATTTCGCTGAAATTTGAAATAGTGAGTAATTCAAGGCATCCCGACATCTGACCCAAATATGGTCCAGATCGGACTATATTTAGATATAGCTGCCATATAGACCGATCCGCCAATAAAAGGTCTGAAGCCCATAAAAGCTTTATTTTTTAATCGATTTCGCTGAAATTTGAAACGGTGAGTAGCTTTAGGCCTCCCAATATTTGAACCAAATATAGTTCAGATCGAACTATATTTAGATATAGCTGCCATATAGACCGATCTGCCAATAAAGGGCCTGAATCACATAAAAGTTTTATTTTTTAACCGATTTCGCTGAAATTTGAAATAGCGAGTAGTTTTAGGCTTCCCTACATAGGACCCATATATGGTTCAGATCGGACTATATTTAGATATAGCTGCCATATAGACCGATCTGTCGATAAAGGGTCCGTATCCCATGAAAGCTTTATATTTTAACCGATTTCGCTGAAAATTGAAACATTGAGTAGCCTTAGGCTTCCCAATATCCAAACCAAATATGGTTCAGATCGGACTATATTTAGATATAGCTGCCATATAGACCGATCTGCCGATGAAGGGTCTGAAACCCATAAAAGCTTTATTTATTACCCGATTTCGCTGAAATTTGAAATAGTGAGTAGTTTAAGGCCTTCCAACATCTGACCCAAATATGGTCCAGATCGGACTATATTTAGATATAGCTGCCATATAGACCGATCTGTCGATAAAGGGTCCGAAGCCCATAAAAGCTTTATATTTTAACCGATTTCGCTGAAATTTGAAACATAGAGTAGCCTTAGGCTTCCCAATATCCAAACCGAATATGGTTCAGATCAGATTGTATTTAGATATAGCTGTCATATAGACCGATCTGCCGATAAAGGGTCTGAAACCCATTAAAGCTTTATTTATTACCCGATTTCGCTGAAATTTGAAATAGTGAGTAGTTTAAGGCCTTCCAACATTTTACCCAAATATGGTTCAGATCGGACTATATTTAGATATAGCTGCCATACAGACCGATCTGCCGATTAAGGGTCTGAAGCCCAAAAAAGCTTTATTTATTACCCGATTTCGCTGAAATTTGGAACAATGAGTATTTTTGGTCCTCCAGACATCTGGCCCAAATATGGTTCAGATCGGATTGTATTTGGATATAGCTGCTATATAGACCGATCCGCCAATAAAGGGTCTGAAGCCCATAAAAGCTTTATTTTTTAACCGATTTCGCTGAAATTTGAAGTAGATTGAGTAGATTTAGGGCTCCCAATATCTGAACCAAATATGGTTCAGATCGGACTATATTTAGATATAGCTGCCATATAGACCGATCTCCCGATAAAGGGTCTGAAGCCCTTAAAAGCTTTATTTATTACCCGATTTCGCTGAAATTTGAAACAGTGGGTAGTTTTGGGCCTCCCAACATCTGACCCTAATATGGTTCAGATCGGACTATATCTAGATATAGCGGTCATATAGACAGATCTCCCGGTAAAGCGTCTGAAACCTATAAATGCTTTATTTTTTATCTGATTTCGCTAAAATTTGAAATAGTGAGTAGTTTAAGGCCTCCCGACATCTGTCCCAAATATGGTTCAGATCGGACTATATCTAGATATAGCGGTCATATAGACCGATCTGCCGATGAGGGGTCTTAAGCCCGCTTTTTTTTTATCCGATTTCGGTGAAATTTGAAACAGTGGGTAGTTTTAGGTCTCTCGGTCTCTCTCGGACCCAAATATGGTCCAGATCGGACTATATTTAGATATAGCTGCTATATAGACCGATCTGACGGTCTTATGCCCATAAATGCTTTATTTATTAACCGATTTCGCAGAAATTTGAAACAGTAGATAGTTTTAGGCCACCCGCCATCTGACCCATATATGGTAAAGATCATATAGACCGATTTACTGGTAAAGGGTCTGAAACCCATAAAAGCTTTATTTATTACCCGATTTTGTTGAAATTTGAAATACAAAATTCAACAGTGACTTATATATATTAGACCACTCAATGCCAGTGCCGGATTTGGGTGTATAAGCTACCCAATTTTCACCGGATTGTAACGAAAGGGGGCTTACACCCGAGGTGGTGGGTATCCAAAGTTCGGCCCGGCCCAACTTAATGCCTTTGTTTTTGTTATATATAAGAAGAAGAAGATAAGGCTTCTGGTCCGAATGGTATCTACTCCAGAATGTTACAGGTGGACTATCTGTCTGCTTAGTATGACGCATATGTGGTACTTCGGGTCTCTATCTGGTACTTGTATGTGCCCTTATGGTGGATTCAAGTTTGAAGCTCAATTTATAACGGATTCCGAACGGCTTGCCCCAGTGCGACACCTCTTTGAGGAGAAGTTTTTACATAGCTTTTATGCATGGCATAGTACCTCACAAATTTCGCCAATATAGGGAGGGGAAAGCCACAGCTGACAAATTATTTTCTGATGTTCTCGCCAGCATTCGAATCCAGACGTCATCTTTGGTCTCATAGGCGGACCTGATAATCTCTGAGCTATGGTGGCCTCCAAGGAGGAGGATAAGATAGCTATTTATTCTCACTACATTCTCGCTTATGATTTAGTTCATCAACAACTATAATGAAGTTTGCAATTATATGTACAAAGTTTTTATCCCCCATTTGGGAACCACTGTAACAAACTACAAGCAACAACATTCCCTCACCTATCTTAACGAAATATACCAAAAAGGCAAGCAATAATCGAAAGCGACATTGAAATGGAAACCATTAGCAGCGCATTTGTTTTCGCATAGCCGGGGCATCATATAACAGCGAACTAAGCATTGTGCTATTTTTGTGTTTTTTTTTGCTTTAGCTTTCGTTTTTGTTTAACTCGCTTTTGTATATTTCTATGCATGCCTTGCACGTTGAACAGTTTATACTTTCTTAATATTCATAGATTCTATTGACTTGGCACCCACACTTTGTTCGATTAAATGTTCAATTTTGGTATCATGCTATATGGAAGCATGCCATTTTAAATCTTTTATTATTATTTTTTTTCTTTAGTATGCTTGAGTATTATCAAAAACGTGTCGCTGTGACGCACTGACTGGAAAATACTTCGTTATTTTTGTTCCAAATAGTTTATCTTTGCATTTCGGTAGTGCATATGGCCAAGAATGTGTATTTTTCTATCACATGCAAATGGCTATGGTTATGGTTATGGCTATGACTACAGCTAATATGCATTATAATTGATTAAGGAAAATGAGATTCCGTCCATTATTCTTTATTATTTTCGATTTTTCAATTTTATGATTTCCAACCAGCATAACTTTTAAGTGAACAATCGAATATCAAAACTGACCACCAAAATTATTGCAATTATGTCAGCAATCTGAATACGTACTAACTACCACTTCTCTTATATCAATAAGTGCAGTCCGACTAAATTTGATGCTCAATGACAAGAGGCCTGCGCATAGCCTGCCGCATAGCGACACTTCTTAGTAGAGAAGTTTAAACATGGCAGGATACCTCACAAACATTGGCAACATTAGTATTGCCAATACGAGTATGAGAAAGGTATACTTAAATCTGTAACGATTGCAACGAAATTTTATATGTGTTGTTAGAGGTGCGAAAACTTTTATATAGCAAGTTTTATGAAAATCGCTTTATAAACTTGCTTGTTATGGATATGACAGTTATATCCAAATCTGAACCGATTTCTACCAAACTCAGCATAGTGGTAGATGCTAAAGAAAACAAGTAAAAGCGTGTTAAGTTCGACCGGGCCGAATCTTGGGAACCCACCACCATGGATTCTGCAAAAATATGGGAGCTATATCTAGTTATGGACCGAAATGGACCGTACTTGGCACAGTTGTTGAGAGTCACAACAGAACACTATATGCAAAATTTCAGCCAAATCGGATAAAAATCTTGGCTTGTAACGGCTCAAGAAGTCAAATCGAGAGATCGATTTATATGGGAGCTATATCATATTCTTGACCGATTTGAACCGTACTTGGCACAGTTGTTGGGAGTCGTAACAGAACACCATGTACAAAATTTCAGCCAAATCGGATTGGGTCTCAAGAAGTCAAATCGGGAGATCTGTTTATATGGGATCTACATCAGGTTATACACAGACTTTAACCGTACTTGGCACAGTAGTCGGAAGTCAAAATAGAAACTATGTGCAAAATTTCAGTCAAATCGGACAACAGTTGCGGCTTCCAGTGTCTCAGGAAGTCAAATCGGGAGACCGGTTTATATAAGAGCTATACAGACCGAATTGTACTTGGTGCAGTTGTTGAGAGTCACAACAGAACATTATATGCAAAATTTTAGCCAAATCGGATGAAAATTGGGGCTTCCAGGGGCTCAGGAAGTCAAATCGGGAGATCGGTTTATATAAGAGCTATATCATGTTTTTGACCAATGTGGACTGTTCTTTCCACAGTTATTAGAAATCATAACAGAACACTATACACAAAATTGCAGAAAATTCGTTAAAAAATTGTGGCTTCCATAGGCTTAAGAAGTCAAATCGGGTGATTTGTTTATATGGAAGCTACATCAGCTCCTTGACCGATTTTAACCTTACTATCCACAGTTGTTGGAAGTCATAACAGAACAATATGTGCAAAATTTCAGTCAATCCAGACAAAAATTGTGGCATCCATGGACTCAAGAAGTCAAATCGGGAGATCGGTTTATATGGGAGCTATATCCAAATCTGAACAGATATGGCCCATTTGCCATCCACACATCCATTTCCGACCCTACAAAGTGTATATATTTCTGATCATTGTAAAATACTAAGACGATTTAACGATGTCCATGTGTCTATCCGTCCGTTGTATTCACGCTACAGTCTTTAAAAATTGAGATATTGATTAAAAAATTTTGCACAGCTTCATATTTCTTCTATACGCAGGTTAAGTTCTTGTCTCCTCCTCCCGATATTCGACGAAAATATGTTTCAGATTGGGCTATAATAAAATAGAGCTGCCATAGTGACCGATCTGCCGCTTAAGGATCTTAAGCCCATAAAAGACGCAGCTTTTGTCCGATTTCGCTGAAAATTTAAATAGTGGGATTATTAAAGCCTCCCGCCTTTTATCATATATAGCTGCCAGATAGACCGATCTACTAATTAAGGGTCTTAAACCCTAAGGGTCTTCGCTGAAATTTGACAAAGTGATTTGTGTTTGGCCTACCGTCATCGCACCTCAATAAAGTCCTGATCAGACTTTATTTATACATAGCTGCCATATAGACCGATCTTCCAATTTAGGGTCTCAATCCCATAAAAAGCGGATTTGTTGCCCGGTTTTACTGAAACTGTGTCTTGTATAAGAGTTCTCGGGACCTGAATCAAATATGATCCAGACCACCCCCCATTTGCACATTAATACGTATTTGATAGTGGAGGTGTTATAAAAGAGGATGGCTAATTTATACATGGTGGTGGGTATTCAAAGTTCGACACGGCCGAACTTAACACGTTTTTACTTGTTTTACCCTACATCACTACTGTGGTACTGGGTATTATATTGTAATTTAGTGCATTTGTTTGAAACACCCAAAAGGAAGAGAGATAGACCCATTGATAAGTATACCGATCGACTCAGAATCACTTTCTGATTCGATTTAGCTATGTCCGTCTGTCCATGTTAAACTACAGATCGCAATTTCAAATTTGGTACAGGCATGTTTTTCGGCCTAAACACAAAGCCTATTGAAATTGGTAAAAATCGCTTCAGATTTGGATATAGCTCCCATATATATGTTCGTCCGATTTGCAGTAATTATGCAATAAAATGGTCATTTGTAAACCGATTCTCTCGAAATCAAGGGAAAGATTTTTCCTAGACTCTCGACATTAGTGGTGAATTTCGTAGAAATCGGTTCAGATTAAGATATAACTCTCATATAAATATATCTATAGCCAAGTTTTCACTTCTAGAGCCACTGCAAGTGCATCTACCCAAAATTTTTTACAACGCTTTCCTAAACGACTACCACCATATGTCTAAGGTTTTGTCGAAATCGGTTCAGATTTGGATATAGCTCCCATATATATTTCCCTCCGATTTGAACTAATATGGCAATAAAGTGCTCATTTCTTAAGTTATTTTCTCGAAATTTGGCAAAAAGGATTTTCTTATGACTGTTGAGTTTACTGGTGAATTTCATTGACATCGGTTCAGATTTAGATATAGCTGCCATATATTTATATCGCCTGATTTTCACTCCTGGAACCAAGGCAAACGCATTTATTAACCACTATTGCCAAAATTGTGCATAACTCTATCCTCGGTGCCCACCGCACCACAATATCTGAGAATTTTGGTCAAAATCGGTTCAGAAAATCGGTGTATCGAATTTTGGCCACATTTTCCCATTTCCGCCCATAGTGTGGCGTGGTACGACTATGTGACATTGGCGACGCGACGACTTATACGTCGGGTGGATCTTTCGTCGATGGCGACGTGGAAATTTTTGGTCTGAGTTCGTCCCGGGATTGTGCTGGGTTCCCGGCTGACCAGGTTTGTAGCGCAGATGGGCTCTGGCAGTGGGACGCCGATGGTGAACCCCGAGCCAGGTTTGTATCGCACATGCACTCTGACAGCGGGACGCCGATGGTGACCCCCAAAAGAATGAGCTGACTGGCGTTGGCTAGCATTGTGGGCTCTAGAGTTGCCAAAGTCCTGTGGCCGGGGTTCTTTGGATCGAGGACGTCGACTGTTATGGGCTGGGGAATCGTGACCTTGGATTGTTGGTGGGAGTCCTGACATTTCACTGCAATGTCAGGTCCTGTCATGGCGCTGGGCTCAGGACGATGAGTATTTCTGCAGGGATTGTGGGTATGAGAAGGAGTTGGAGAAGGTTAAAGTTGGTTGAACATCTGCTGTGCTTATGTCACGCGATGACGGGGAGAAGGCGTAGGATTATGGGTGAACTTCCCTTCCTTTCACTGAGCCCGCTACAGACATTCGACCACGGAGTCATTTTGGACTTCTATACCGATCTAGGATGGCTGACTTGGCGGCCCTCTTGTCGGTGAGACTTCTTTAGGTCCATAATCTGGGATTTTAGTTTATCTTCAACTTTTACTAACGGCTTTTTCTCTATTCTCTCTTTCTTTTAAAGACGAAAACAATGGACAAGAGGTTTCCGAGTGAAGCGGTTGGTTTTTTTTTTTCTGCAAAATAATTCAAATACCAACTTAGTTAATTACTGTAATATTTTGGCCGTATCCACCTAGAATACGGATCAGCCGATCTCAGTATGTTTTTATTTGTTACTTGATTTAAATATCATTATTTCATAAACATTTATCTTTTCTTTCTACTTGCAGGTATGTTGTTTTTGGCATGCAATAGCGAAGTTTGTGGTAAGTTTGCTACCACTCGGACATGTCTAATTTTAACAAATTCTGGTCAGTTAGAGAAAGGAGGCATAGAGGTTTCAAATAGTGGACCAAGCTTAAACTAATTTTATTCAAAATATATAAAAATAAATAAATTTTAGGGTTTTAAGAAATTCAATGATTTTTTTTTGGCATCTTTAGCTAAAAATTGTCGAATTTGACTCGCAAACCATCAGCACCCTTAATTTTTGCAATAGGGCAGCAAACGGACAAACATAGAATGTCCATCAAAACTACAAAAGCGTTCCCCTTGTGTCAATGGGTATGACAATTCGACTTTATCCTCCTATCTAATGGAGGTGAATATAAAAATAGTTGACAATTTAGGTTATCTCAACTTTAAATGTGCCTTTTCATACCCTCCTCCACCATAGGATGGAGGTATACTAATTTCGTCATTCTGTTTGTAACTACTCGAAATATTCGTCTGAGACCCCATAAAGTATATATTGGGTTGCCCAAAAAGTAATTGCGGATTTCTCATATAGTCGGCGTTGACAAATTTTTTCACAGCTTGTGACTCGGTAATTGCATTCTTTCTTCTGTCAGTTATCAGCTGTTACTTTTAGCTTGCTTTGGAAAAAAAGTGTAAAAAAAGCATATTTGATTAAAGTTCATTCTAAGTTTTATTAAAAATGCATTTACTTTCTTTTAAAAAATCCGCAACTACTTTTTGGGCAACCCAATATATTCTTGATCGTCGTGACATTTTATGTCGATCTAATCATGTCCGTCCGTCCGTCTGTCTGTCGAAAGCACGCTAACTTTCGAAAGAGTAAAGCTAGACGCTTGAAATTTTGCACAAATACTTCCTATTAGTGTAGGTTGGTTGGGATTGTAAATGGGCCATATCGGTCCATGTTTTGGTATAGCTGCCATATAAACCGATCTAGGGTCTTGACTTCTTGAGCCTTTAGATGCCGCAATTCTTATCCTATTAATATGAAATTTTGCACGACGTGTTTTGTTATGATATCCAACAACTGTGCTATGTATGGTTCAAATCGGTCCATAACCTGATATAACTGTCATATAATCGTCCACTGCAAGTTATCTGAAAGAAAGAAAGTGTACGCATTTTTCGTCGATTTTTCAGCCGCATTTGATATGGTACCCAGGCAACTTTTAATCTATAAATTGCATGAAATCGGAATCTCAACAAAGATGGTTTATTTAATACAAAACATATACCAAAACACTAAATCGGTAGTTTGGACTGGAGATAATGTATCGCAACATTTTAATACTTATACAGGAGTTAGACAAGGGTGTTTGCTGTCGCCTTTACTGTTCACTCTGTATTTAAATGATATACACGACTGGTTGGAAGGAGGGTTAGTGCTAGACGAATTAAATATTCGGGTACTACTGTACGCTGATGACATCGTCATACTAGCTGATGATATTGAAGTATTTCGAAAAATGATATGGAATTTAGAAAACTATTGTAGTAGATGGAATATGGTGGTAAATTTGCAAAAATCCAAGATAATGGTGTTTCGAAATGGAGGACGGTTATCTTCAAGGGAGAGATGGAAATACCTCAATGAAGAAATTGAAGTGGTGAACGAATACTGCTACCTTGGAGTCCTTCTAACTCCAAAAATGAGTTTTACTAAGCATGCAGAACAAAGAAACAAACGAGCGAAGATTTGTATAAACGCAGCTTGGGAAAATCTGATCAATAACTCAAATGTATCCCTTATATCGAAATGGAAAATTTTCCAGAGTGTGTGCAAAACCACACAGTCATATGCAGCCCAGGTGTGGGGGTACAACTGGTTTGAAGAAGTAGATGAACTACAAAGGTACTTTTTGAAAAAGGTTTTAAAGCAACCAAAACATATACCAAATTATATATTATCTTTAGAGACCGATGTACCTGACAACCACTTTTACACATTGAAACTACATATGGATTATATATATAAAACTTTATTCCTTTACGATAATAACAGACTCCCGCATAAGCTTTCTATAAAAATATGGAACAAACAAATTTTCTGGGCCTTGGCACTGAAATCTTGGTCCGAAAGCACTAACGTTCCAATTGAAAATCTATTCAGAACAGCGCAAGATTGGTCTACAACCACAACTATACTTGTAAATAATCTCAAAAGGAAAAGCTATACAGAGAAAATAGATAGAGCAAGAGCAAGTGAAAGCAGATTTTATCGTTTTTTGAATCCAGAAATCGGGATTGAATACATGCAAGATGTTTGGAAACTGGACAAAATTGCTATTATAATGAAAACAAGGGCAGATGTACTTCCACTGAATGGAAACGTTTTTAGAAACGCAGCGAGACACCAATGTACATTGTGTAACTTGAGAGAAGTCGAAAACTTGCAACATTTCATAGCCAGATGTCCAGTATTACAAGAATTTAGGGTACGGCATTTTGGAACTGCCTATCTAGATGATGTACAGCTAATACAAATTTTAAATGGAACTTTTTATTGTGGGTGGGATGGATTATATAATTATGTTAGCAATGCTTTGAGATATCGGAACTACATAAATCGAGAACAATTTTGAAAAAAAAAAAAAAAAAAAAAAAAAAAAAAAAAAAAAAAAGAATATGTAAATTTTTTCCTTAACTTTACACTTTATAAAATTTTACGTTAACTTTATGGCTTATAAAATGTATATATCTAAACGTAATGTTACGCAAACATACTAAATTTAGCTATTTAACAGCACAAATTAAAACAAATATGGTATTGACAGACAACTATTTAAAGTTATTGTCATTAACTAATTACATTTACATTTTGTTATCTTAATCAAACAGTATATAGAAATTTGAATTGTAATGTTTAAAGAAAACAAAATAAAATCTATCTATCTATCTATCTATCTATCTGTCATATAAACCGATCTTGGGTCTTGACTTCTTGAGCCTCTAAAGGGCGCAATTCTTATCCGATTGAAATGAAATTTTGCAAGAAGTATTTTTTTATGACTTTCAACAACTGTGCCATGTATGGTTTAAATCGGTCCATAACCTGATATAGCTTTCATATAAACCGATCTGGGGTCTTGACTTCTTGAGCCACTAGAGGGCGCAATTCTTATCCGATTTGAATGAAATTTTGCACGATGTGTTTTGTTATGATATCCAACAACTGTGCCATGTATGGTTTAAATCGGTTCATAACCTGATATGGCTGTCATATAAACCGATCTTGGGTCTTGACTTCTGGAGCCACTAGAGGGCGCAATTCTTATCCGATTTGGCTGAAACTTTGCATGACGTATTTCATTACGACTTTCAACAAATGTGCTAAGTATGGTCTTAATCGGTTCATAACCCGATATAACTGTCATATATACCGATCTTGAGTCTCGATTTCTTGAGCCTCTAGAGGGTGCAATTCTTATCCGATTTGAATGAAATTTTGCACGAAATATTTTTTTATGAATTTCACAAACTGTGTCAAGTATGGTTCAAATCGGTTCATAACCTGATATAGTTGCCATATAAACCGATCTGGGGACTTGACTTCTTGAGCCACTAGAGGGCGCAATTCTTATCCAATTTGAATGAAATTTTGCACGAAGTATTTTTTTGTGAATTTCAACAACTGTGTCAAGTATTGTTCAAATCGGTTCATAACCTGATATAGCTGCCATGTAAACCGATCTGGGATCTTGACTTCTTGAGCCCCTGGAGGGCGTAATTATTATCCAATTTGGCTGAAATTTGGAATAACTGCTTTTCTCATAACCTTCAACTTACGTATCAAATATGGTTCGAATCGGTCTATAGCCTGATACAGCTCCCATATAAACCGATCTCCCTACTTTTCTTCTTGAGCCCCTAGAGGGCGTAATTCCCATCCCATTTTGGTGAAATTTTGCACAAGGTGTTTTATTATGACTTTCTACAACTGTGCTGAGTATGGTTCAAATCGGTTCATAACCTGATATAGCTGTCATATAAACGGATTTGGGACCTTGACTTCTTGAGCCTCTAGAGGGCGCAATTATTATCCGATTTGGCTGAAATTACTACAGTTTCTCCCATGACCTTCAACATACGTGTCAAATATGGTCTGAATCGGTATGTAGCCTGAAACAGCATTGGTCTATAGCCGAAAACAAGAGATACCGCGCAAAAAACTTGACAAATGCGATCCATGGTGGAGGGTATATAAGATTCGGCCCGGCCGAACTTAGCACGCTTTTACTTGTTCTTCCCTATTTTCTTTACATTCCGGCCGAACTTAGCATGCTTCTGCTTGTTCTTCCTTATTTCCTTTACTTGCCGAGGCTATTATGTTATCTTGCGTCCAAGGAAATTTGACGCCATTTCCATATATTACCAAAACAAAAAAAATCGACGACAATCTTTGGCAGATGAGGTGCCGAAAATCATTAAAGTTATTTTAAATTCATTCCATCCCTGATATCATGTTGTCCCTACACTCCGTGATAGGAAGGAACTTTAATCAAAAAAAGCCGAAGTGCGCTTAACACAAAATATACGCAATTCCTTAAAGGTCTGCTGCTGGCTGACCGAAAGCAGGCCTATCTGTCAGCCTGTTGGGTACAATGTGCCTCATAACATTTGCTGTTGGGCCCCTTATTATTCTCATTGCTGTGGGCGGTGCTTGGGTATATATATCCTGCTTACCGGGATTCATCCCTCCCTACGACTATCTCCCTCTCTCTCTCTCGTCCACCGTCATGCTGTCTATTTCATTATCGAGACTGTTGAAAATTACGGATGATGTTGTAGGAAATAAACAAAGGGAAACAGGACCTCAAGCTATAACTGTGGTTGTGCCAGCAACAGTAACAGCAGGAAAGGACATTCCCTGCTATGGAGATGAAGACTATGAAAAGGAACCAGAAGATGAAGAAGAATGACTAGATATCATTATTTTTAGTGTGTATGGTGAATTGCAATCGTAAAACTGAATGGGAATTTTTTCATTACTATTTGGTGTTGATGTGGCCATAGCTGTAGCCCTATTGATGTTGGTGTTGGCATTGTTGTTGCTGTTGTTGTTGTTATTATTTGCCATAATAATGCTGCATAGTACAATGTAATAGTTTCCTTTACTTCCCTAGCATTCACATTCCTGCAAATGTATTTGTGTTACTCCTCCATCAGAGTTATTTCTCGAAGCCAACAACGCAAACATCCATTCTTCAATTCGACCACAAACAGCAGGGGAGGGCATGAATATGCAGAGCTTATAGAAGGCCTTTTTCTGAAACACATGGGATAAAGGAAATTTTTATTTAAGGAAAAATTTCATTGACATTATTTCTTTAGGGAATAGTTTTTGTTTTTCACTGAGAGAAATTTTTAGCGCAGAGGTTAACATGTCCACCTATGACGCTGAACGCCTGATTTCTAATCCTGACGAGACCATCAGAAAAAATTTTTAGCGGTAGTTTTCCCCTCCTCTTATGCTGGTACCATTTGTGAGGTACTATGCCATGTAAAAATTCTCTCCACAGAGGTGTCGCACTGCGGCACGCCATTCGGATTCTGCTATAAAAAGGAGGTCCTTTGTCATTGAGCTTAAACTAGAATCGGACTGCACTCATTGATATGTGAGAAGTTTTTTTACATCAACCAAGTAAAATCAGCCGACGGCGAAGAAGAGTCAGAGAGAGATGCCTGGAGGCCACCTCAGTACGCAGATATCGGGCGGAAGTGGTACTGCAATTGGCAAGACTCCCACTGGGGACGTTGCTACAAAGATTACGCCCAAAACACGCACGTCGCCTGTTGCTCAACAGGCTAGAGTGGGAAGGACAGGCCTTACGAGCCAAAAGGTGGCCATTTTGGACCATACGGAAGCTGACGATAAGGTCAGTCCAGCACACTGGAAGCAGTTGAAATGCGGGATAGTCAGGTTTATGCTTTCAGTTAGTTAGAACAGCGACGATATAATGTTTAATGGGAACCATTGGAAGGATGCACACAAGGTAAGCGAAAAATCCCGATTGAGGCAGCGAAAAATCCAAGGATTTCTTGTGCTGGACTAACGAGAATATTGAGGCCCCCCTAAACCAGGGGCAAAGCTCAGGTTTGTATCGATGAATGATTTGTCGGTTCGGACAGTGGCTACAGTATAGATCTGTAGGTATTAAGTCGAACCTGCTGATTTTGCCAGCGAAGCAGAACATCGGGCTCTGCATAGACAGGTGGAAAGTTCTTTCCACAAAACCCTCTGCAAAGAACGGTTGTCTGATTCTGAAGACATCTATCGTCGAGGATTCGTAACAATACCTTATGGAAAAAATAGAGCAGACTAAGGGTCGGATTTCGGTTCTGCCATGTTCTGCTGCCTAAGTCAAAGATGGATTCGAAAAAGAAAGCTAAGAGTTGTTCATATTAATCTGCAACAATCTGTGGCTGCTTTGGGTGAATTTCTTCTTACACTGTGCTGGGTTCCAAGTCATCAAGAGGTGACCAGTCACTGCAATGCCATGTCGATGGGCTCTGGAAGATGAGGATTTTTGCAGAGTCTGTGGGGATGTGGAGGAGATGGAAACGACTGTTTCAGTGATGATGGGGAGAAGGCGTAGGATTATGGCTGAACACCTCTTCTCAACCCCCATGTCATTCTAGAATTCTGCAAGGGTCTAGAATGGCTGAAGGGGCAGGTACGGCCGTGTCGTCTTTTTTAGATTCTATTCGTATTTTTCTAACGGCTTTTGTTTCTCTTTTTCTCTCCTATTTCGTTTCTTTCTTGGAGAAACACAATGAACCGAAGATGTCCGAGTCAAGCGCTTCAGTGCTTAGCGACGGAACACGAAAAACCTTTAGAAAAACCTTACCCGTACCCTTGAGACGTTTAAAACTCAGAATTCTTAGTCCACTTGCCATTCCTCCACACACCCATGGTTCCTGGATAAGAACGACGTCAAATCCCCCAGCCATCAGGAGAACCTTTAGTGCTGCCGAAGCGGCCTTACAATGGTGGAGATTTATCTGTAGAAACCGGACCGGTTAGTCAGGATTCAGAACTTCCTCCACTGTTGTGTTAGCCTCGACTTCTGACTCCATCAGGAGTTCATTCTCACAAGATTCGTTAGAACTTGTCATGATGAGCTTCCGTACACATCCAAATGCAGGTGAGAACGCTGTAGAACCACTCTTCCTCAATACACTGGGCACTTGCGGTGTGGACGATTTTTCCTTAGATTCTTCACTTACTGCTGCTGTCGAAGTACTTTCTGGGTTCCGGGCTTCCCCGCTGGCGCGCACTTTGAGCCCAGTCCAACATTGTGACCCCATCCCACATAGGGCTTGTCGGGTCCCGTTTCGATGACATCCCCTCCTGTCTCGATTGTGGCAGGGGGATTTTCAGTCTCCTGCATTCCGCCAGACTTTTGCGATGTGGTCGATAGTTCAACCTCAGGCAAGTGTTCAGCGACAACTGCTGAGTCGTCTCCTGATTCCCCAACCCCACCGCTTCTATTGACCTTCAGTTTCAACTTGTTGAATCCAATCTACCAATCTTCCAGTCGTTGGTTGAACGATTGGGATTACATTCCCTTAGTCTTCCACGTATCGCTTCAGGATCTGAGGGAATCCTTGGTATCCAAGCATGCGCCATTGGTCGAGAAAGAAGATCTCACCTGGTCAGATCTCACCTGGTCAGATCTCACCAATCTTTTTTAGCGCACAACGATACAATTCAATTGAGCGTTGATCGCCGAAGGCAATTAGTTTGCATCGGCCTCGATACCAGCCTGCATCGTCACAAACTGGAGGAAACGCAGGAAATTCAACAAGGACCTCGGAGTATATTGATGGCAGTCCATTGTCTATCCCACTCCAATTATTCCTAGGTATGCAGCCCTGTTCTTTTCTTTGTGGACAACTGTCAGCACCAAACTGTCCCTAGCGACATTAGCAAAGATTCTTGGACCCATCTTACTGTTGTTCGCCCTAGTTTTGTAGGCATGGGATGCCCTCCAGGTGACCGCAGCCCTTTGGCTGACTGCGGTGCAGTTTCCCAATCTAGACGTCTAGTCTTTGGGGTAGCCTATGCAGCGAATTCCTGATCAATCGAATTAGGGATCAATCGCATTCCTAAGAGTCTTAGGATCATTCGCACCAAGCCTCTCAATAAACCTGAGAGCGATACGTCTTCTATTATTCCAACCTCTTAAAGAGCGTGTTGGTTTGCCGGGGAAGGACGATGGCCTAGGCAAATTATAGGCATGCGAAGAAGGAATAGGTACGGCCTTGTCCTTTAGACTCGAACCAGGTGTCTTCGTCAAAAGCCCCTGCTGACCAGTCGTCCGTCGGATAGTGAAGCCTGGAGCAGCCGCTCCACCAGTCGAGGTTTCAGTAGCAGACAACATGCTACGGCCTGATTCCAACACCACAGCTTTTGGGTCTTTGGAGTCCATTCTAAGCCCACTCCCGGGCTCTAGACCTGCCGCTCCACTGGAAACAGACGCAGATCATCAACCGCCTAATGGATACCTCTATCGCAGCTATCTTTGAGTGACTTACATTTTTCTTCCAAAAATAATGACCTAATACGAGTTATAGGAAAATTCTTGCGGAGTGAAATAACAATACGTCCGCTCCACTCAACGGTTCAAAGAAGACATCAAAAAAATTTCTTTAAAAGGCCTTCAAATTTCATATCCTTTATTTTTTCCTCACTGCCATCGCATAGCTTAGAATGAGTTGGCAATTGGTGTGCATGTGGTTGTGTTGATAGAGACATATATTTCTCATTCGCACATCTATCTATCTTTGGCGTATGCAAGCAAGGGAAACTCTGCAAATGACGATGAAAAACGCAAATTCATTTCCCTCACGATAACACCAAAAATATCTCCTATTTATTCTGAGTATTGTTTAAATGTGCTGGGACACAGACATCCATCCCATCCGGTAGTGTAGCATAACATTGTAATATTCCTTCGTTGTTGTCCATATTCAAGGAAAGCGACTTGAAATTGCTCGCATTCAAATTGTTTGGCTAGGCAGCGCAGCAATACATCCAACTACATACTATAGTAAAAGTACGCGCGTAGTAAGTTAGTAATATTCCATAGAATCAACATCATTCGCTTGCTCCCGGCCTGTCAGCATTGGTATCGGCATCAGACACAACTACAGCATCATCATCATCATCATCACCAAAGCCGTCATCAACACTAGGCTAGCGAAACTGAACCCAACATCAGTTCCACTTACATATTATCATGCATATTTACCCATACAAATGGAAAAAGAGAAAGGAAGTTGTGAGATATGCTACAGGATAGCCTCGAAGGATGTGAAAACGGCAAATGAAAACCAAATGCCATATAGACCGATCTGTCGATTTAAGGTCTAAAGGTCGTAAAAGACACATTTGTTATCTAATTTCATTGTAATTTGAAACTGTGACTTGTATTAAGCGACCGTAGCGCAGAGGTTAGCATGTTCGCCTATGACGCTGAACGCCTGGCTTCGAATCCTGGCGAGACCATCAGAAAAAAATTTTCAAAGCTGGGTTTCCCCTCCTAATGCTGGCATCATTTGTGAGGTACTATGCCATGTAAAACTTCTCTCCAAAGAGTTGTCGCACTGCGGCACGCCGTTCGAACTCGGCTATAAAAAGGAGGCCCCTTATCATTGAGCTTAAACTTGAATCGGACTGCACTCATTGATATGTGGGAAGTTTGCCTCTGTTTCAGTTGGGTCAGTGAAGTAGAGTTACCGATGCAGTGTATTTGGCTCAAATTACTCTACTCCTCAGGTAAGTTTAGATTGGATATTTAATCGCCCCTTGCCACTATAGAAAAGCTAGTAATCGACTTGTTGTGCGCTCTAAATACCCATTATTCTCCGAAGGTGTAAATCTCCCTCTTACACTCCAAGACTGGAAGTAATCCTAAAGTCCTGGTTGTTACTGTCTTTAAAGATGTTCACACTCGACTTCCTCGCATTGGCACCACACCACCTCACGCATTCCGCGATCGCTCGGACCTCTGCAACACTGTGGCCTCCGGATATATCGTCAAATAGTCTTTCAATAAGAGCGCTACAAAAGTTGTTTTTAAATAAAGCTAAAACGGTTTTGGATATCAAAAAAGTTTCCTTGTTCCTGTAAAAGTACGTTCGATGCCATTATGTATGGAACTCGATTTCTTTTGCATGGCCACGCTGAACCCAATTTTTGATAGTTTTCAAGTATGAATCGGCCGATACAGCTGCAATTTCACTTTCCATATTCGTACGAAGTTCATCAGTCGTCAATGTCTTGTTGGCATAGATCATAGTCTTGACATAGCCCCATAGGAAATAATCTAACGGAGACAAATCGCACGATCTAGGCGGACAATTGACTGGACCATTTAGTGAGATAACACTTTCTCCAAACTTGGTTTCCAATAAATTGATTGTGCCATTCGCTGTGTGGCGCCGTCCTGTTGCAATCACATGTTCTCCAAGTCCATATCATCCAATTGAGACCAATAATATTCTGTTATCATTGAAAGGTAGCGATTCCCATTTACATTAAGATACCGGCCATGATTATCACGGAAGAAGTATGGCCCAATGACGCCGCCGGCCTATAAACCGCTGCGTGGCTTGTGGCGCCGTTCTGTTGGAATCACATGTTCTCCAAGTCCATATCATCCAATTGGGGTCAAAAATATTCTGTTATCATTGAAAGGTAGTGATTCCCATTTACATTAAGATACCGGCCTGGAATATCATGGAAGAAGTATGGCCCAATGACGCCGCTGGCCTATAAACCACTGTGTGGCTTGTGGCGCCGTCCTGTTGAAATCACATGTTCTCCAAGTCCATGTCATCCAATTGAGGCCAAAAATATTCTGTTATCATTGAAAGGTATCCATTCCCATTTACATTACGATACCGGCTTTGATTATTACGGAAGAAGTATGGCCCAATGACACTGCGGCCTATAAACCGCTCCAAACCGTAATATATTCGAGATGCAATGATGAATCATGGAGTGCGTGTGGATTGTTGTCTGACCAATAACGGTAATTTTGCTTATTCAAGGAAGCCATTCACCCAGAAATGAGCCTCTTCGCAATGCTCTTTACGTTGAGGCCGCTGTCTCCGAATTTCGGTAGTAAATTTAATAATTTCGACTCATTGTTGGCTGGTGTATCTTGTCATCATGAAATGGCATATCTTACTGAAGAGCAATGTGAAAAGAGCGGCAAAAAATATGGAGTCGTTTGGTGCGCCTTTTGCGGCGTCCCTGCTTAAAAACCATTTATTTGGTCAACAAAGTTAGGCCTAAGAAATGCAAACGCTTTTGCGGTCCTGAAAGGATGCAGTAGAAGATTATGAGAGTCTGTAGATCAAAATTTTCAAAATCATCTACCGCATCTACTCCTGTTGGAACCACATGTTCTCTGAGTCCATATTATCCAATTGGGGTTAAAAATATTCTATTAGCATTGAAAGGTAGCGATTCCCATTTACAGTAAGATACCGGCCTTGATTATCACGGAAGAAGTATGGCCCAATGACACCGCCGGCCTATAAACCTCTTCAAACCGTAATATTTTCGGGATGGAAAACTCATGGAGTGCGTGTGGATTGCTGTCTGCCCAATAACTCATATTTTGCTTTTTCAAGGAAGCCATACACCCAGAAATGAGCCTCATCGCTGCGCTCTTTACGTTGAGGCAACTAACTCGAATTTCGGTAGTAAATTTTCATAACTAACTCGAATTTCGGTAGTAAATTTTCAAACCTTACTGAAGATCAATGTCAAAAGAGCGGCAAAAAATATGGAGTCGTTTGGTGCGCCTATTGGTATCGGTGTAAAAAAGTTAGGCCTAAGAACTGCAAACGCTTTTGCGTTCCTAAAACGATGCGGTAGAAGAGTTTGAGAGTCTGTAGATGGAGGCCACCGTAGAGCAGAGGTTAGCTTGTCTGCCTATGACGCTGAACACCTGGCTTCAAATCCTGGCGAGACCATCATAAAATTTTTCAGCAGTGATTATCCCCCTCCTAATGCTGGCGACATTTGTGAGGTACTATGCCATGTAAAAACTTTTCTCTCAAAAGAGGTGTCGCACTGCGGCACGCAGTTCGGACTCGGCTATAAAAAGGAGGTCCCTTATCATTGAGCTTAAACTCATTGATATGTGAGAAGTTTACCCCTGTTCCTTGATGGAATGTTCATGGCCAAATTTTCAATTTGCATTTGTAGATCAAGTCTTTCAAAATCTTCTGCCGTATTCTTTCAGACTTCTCTGTGTCATAACTATGAACCTCAAATACAATATGCTGCTTTTATAGTTAGCGGGCGAGCAAAAATAATGGCCTTCTTGCATACCAACAATCATGGTACAATCGACAACCGACACATTCATTTCTTATTTGTATTCCTTCGAAAAATCTGGGCGGATACTGTATTCATCGTTTTGAGCGCCCAATTCTTTGCTCTTCCCGGCAATGATTATGGTCATGATGAGTTTTGTGCATAATATTACACCGTGTGCCTTCATATCCGACCGACATTCTGTGGCTTCCCTTTCCCGTCCCACGCTCCCCAAACATACATCCTTCCATACATGAAATGCTAGCTACCACATTGTGTTCCTAATGTGGTTTTTTCCAAGTTCCAAGTGCTGAGTATAGTATCGTTTTCTTACCCAATCATGGTTTGGTTGGCTTATCATCATCGTCTTTTTATTCTCTAAATGACGTTGTTTCTTTCTTAGCATTGTAATGTATGCTTCAACTTCTTCTTCTACATCTTGGGCATATATCTTTTTTTTTTTTTCGGATTCAATTCTTTTCCTGCAATCAGCCATAATTTTTGGTGCGCCTCTGTGCCATATATAAATACATTTTTTCTTTCGCCTTCAAATGATTTCTTATCTTAACGAGGGCCTATTCAAGCTGTTTGTACCACAGCATAGGCAATGTGATGAACAGCGGATTCTAATGCAAGAGGAAATATATATGGTTATTATGTTCTATATATGAAACTCAGCAAGAATATTTCGAATATATTGGTGAAATGAAAGAAAAAGCGAAACATCACCGAAAAAATTGAAGAGGAAATGTAATAAAATAAATTAGTATCGATAGAGTCATTAGAGATTGGGCTGTGTTCTTTTTTTGGGGAATTATGACACCGCAGTATATCAATTGTATCTTCAAACAAAAAATAAGAATCATAAGAAGACATTTTGTAAGGACTAGGACTAGGGAAACTTATTCATATGGAGATTTTGCCAGTCTCGACCATGATTTTTTGCTTTCGAGTGCTGTGCTTGTCGACTGGGATTTGATATTTCTGATATGGAAACTATTGATGAACAAACTGACTTTCTTTCCCAATTCCTATGTCTCAAATAACCTTCCAAGTTTTCTTGGAGCCTATTGCAGAAATGAAGCGTCTGTAATAGTAGTCTTTCTTGGCTATCTTCATCAACTTATTGAAGTGGTCTCTTGAAATGTTTCCACCTGCGATGCGACATATGCCTCTCGTGTATAGCCGAACGAATATCCCCGAAGAACCACGGCTTCGATCTGGAGGACACTTCTCTAGGCTTGAGTGGAACCGTAAGTTCCAGTAGGTCACGGATATTCCTCTGTAGAAGATGAATATCCTCTGTAGAGGAGTGGAACCGTAAGTTCCAGTAGGTCACAGATATTCCTCTGTAGAAGAGGAATATCCTCTGTAGAAGAAGAATATCCTCTGTAGAAGAGGAATATCCTCTGTAGAAGAGGAGTATCCTCTGTAGAAGAGGAATATCCGTGACCTACTGGAACTTACGGTTCCACTCAAGCCTAGAGAAGTGTCCTCCAGATCGAAACCGTGGTTCTTCGGGGATATTCGTTCGGCTATACACGAGAGGCATATGTCGCATCGCAGGTGGAGACGTTTCAAGAGACCACGTCAATCAGTTGATTAAGATAGCCAAGAAAGACTACTTTTACAGACGCTTTACTTCTGCAATAGGCTCCAAGAGAACTTGGAAGGTTATTCGAGACATAGGAATTGGGAAAAATACTAATAGATGTTCAACAAACTTAGACATCAATGGACTTAATGATGCCTTTGTTAATGTCCCACAGATGCCAGTTGATCCCAATTTCTATGGCTTCAATATCTCCCACCTCTCTCGATGACGACTCTGGTGTTGGCTTCAGCTGTATTGGTCCCGTCGATGTCCTTGAGTGTGTCGCTACTGTAAAGTCTAACGCTGTCGGATCTGATGACATTGATCCTAGATTTGTAAGACTCTTGCTCCCCCTTATTATTTCTCATGTAACCTATGTTTTCAATAGGATTTTGACCACGAGTTACTTTCCATTAGCTTGGAAGCATGCCAAGGTCATCCCACTGCCTAAGAATTCTAAAGAATATAGACCGATTGAGATTCTTTGTTACTTGTCAAAGGTCTTTGAGAAATTGCTGTATTTGCAAATCGTCGTCGTCTTATGTCAACGAGAACTCTTTATTATCTGTGAGACAGTTCGGGTTTCGACCTAACCACAGCTGCGTAACTGCCTTGGCAGAGGTCACTGAGAGGATCAGGGTCAATTTGGAGAGTTACAAGATAAATTTCCTTGTTCTTCTTGACCATTCTATGGCATTTGACACTGTGGATCATTCCTTGTTTCTTCTACGTCGGTTCGTCTTATTTTGTCTTACCTGTCACAACGCACTCAGTCCGTCAGTTATAAGTCTTCTGTATCCTCACCTCTGCTTGTTTTAAAAAGTGTTCCTCAGGGATAAATTCTGGTTCCTCTTCTCTTTTCATTGTACAGTAACGACTTGGTGAGTCAATTGTCTTATTGTGTGGTACATATATACGCTGAGGATGTACAGATATATATCGGCAGTCCGAGGGATGAGTTTGCTGAAAACATACGTCTGCTTAATCATGATCTGTCAAGAGTCAGCACGTGGCCGAAAGCCAATGGCCTGTGTCTCAACCTTGTAAATTCCAAGTGTGTTGTTATCTGAACATGATATAAAAATCGTTCTGGGAGATTTTAATGCGAAAATGGGGAAGGAAGACATTTTTGGTCCAACAGTCGGAAAGTTAAGCCTCCACTAGATAACGTCCAGTAATGGGTTGAGGCTGATAGATTTCGCCGCGGCGAAAAATATGGTAGTTAGTAGCACCAGATTTCAACATGAAAATGTTCACAAAGCCAAATCGGGCTGTCACCCGATCAAAAAATGAGAAACCAAATTGATCACATTGTGATAGATGGAAGGCATTCATCCAGATGTACGATCGATCCGTAGAGCGAATATAGATTCGGATCATTACCTTGTTTCAGCAAAGGCTCGCACCCGTTCGAACATGGCGAGGAAAGTACGATCTGACACTGCACGGAAGCTGGACATTGAAAAGCTGCAAACACAACAAATGGCAGAGGCATATTCCACTCGACTGACCCAACTGCTTAATGAAAGCACTCCTTGTTCCGATGATATAATGGCGGAGTGGGAAACTATTGCCCACTCCATGGAAAATGCCGGGAAATCCGTACTTGGGTACCGGAAGCCTCCTCCAAGAAACCCATGGTACGACCAAGAGTGTCGAGATGCTACTGAAGCCAAGAATGCGGCATAGAGAGCTACCCTGCAATCAGTAGCAACGCGCCAGATGAAGGAGAGGTATCAGGCGGAAAGGAGAGAGGAGAAACGTCTATTCTGCGGAAAGAAAAATTAAATGGAAAGACGTGAGAGTGAGTGTGAGCGAATTGAGATGTACAGGCGTCGGAATGAAGTCCGGAAATTCTACCAAAGAATTAAACATCAAACTGATGGCTTTGGTGCAGGCACATCCTCCTGCAGAGACAAAGAAGGATATCTGGTAATTGACACATATAACATGCTAAGGATATGGAAAGAACATTTTACCCAACTGCTAGTGTCCGACGTTGGCGGCGAAGAGGATACCGCAGAACCAATCCCTGATGATGGTATAGAATGTTTACCTCTTAGTCAGAATGGGGTCCAAGTAGCAGTGACCCGACTAAAGAACAAGAAGGCAGCAGGAGCCGACGGGTTACCCGCTGAACTATTGAGGACCGGAGGCGACACGCTGATAAGGTGTATGCATCAGCTAATCTGCGCAATCTGCGCGAGGCCACCGTAGCGCAGAGTTTAGCATGTCCGCCAATGGCGCTAAAAGCCTGGGTTCGTACCCTGGCGAGACCATCAGAAAAAAATTTTCAGCTGTGGTTTTCCCCTCCTAATGCTGGCAACATTTGTGAGGTACAATGCCATGTAAAACTTCTCTCCAAAGAGGTGTCGCACTGCGGCACACCGTTCGGACTCGGCTGTAAAAAGGAGGACCCTTATCATTGAGCTTAAAACTTGAATCGGACTGCACTCATTGATATGTGAGAAGTTTGCCCCTGTTCCTTAGTGGAATGTTAATGATCAAAATTTGCATTTGCATTTACATTATCTGCGCAATCTGCCTAGAAGAACGCATACCCGATGATTGGAACCTCAGCATACTATGTCCCGTACACAAGAATGGAGACAAGACGGAATGTGCCAACTACAGAGGAATAAGTATCCTCCCCCTCTCATACAAGATACTCTCGAGCGTACTGGTAAATCCATCCTAGACCAGATATTCATACTGCGCCAAATCCTGGAAAAGACTCGAGAAGGACAAATCAACACCTACCATCTCTTTGTTGACTACAAAGCCGCCTTCGATACTCCTTTACGTTTAAAAGTATTTGAAGCCATGTCAGAGTTTGGTATCCCTGCAAAATAAATAAGACTCTGCAGGATGACACTTGCTGATACGCGTTCCCTAGTAAGAATGGGAAAGAATCTCCCCGAACCATTTAATACCAAACGAGGTTTCGGTCAACGAGACAGCCTATCGTGTGCTCTCTTTAATATCCTGTTGGAGAAGATTATACGAAATGTAGGTGTGAATAGATATGGCACACTAATCACAAGAGAACATATGCTACTCGCCTATGCCGACGACATAGATATCATAGGTCGGTCACCGGAAGTATCATAGGTGGGTCACTGCAGCCTATGAAAGAATCAAAAAAGAGTCAGTGAAAATAGGTCTGGCAGTAAATGGAGATAAGACGAAATGGATGGTTTCAATTCCCAAAAAGCCTTGCACAACCGAGCAGATAAAGAAAATGGAGAAAGTTGGGAACCACAACTTTGAGACAGTCGGTAACTTTATCTACCTCGTCACCGCCGTAACTGAAACGAATGACACCAGTTTTGAGATTAAGCGAAGAATAACACTGGCAAACAGATGCTACTTTTGACTAAGTAAGCAGTTTAGAAACACCTCTCGACAGACGAAGCTTACGCTATACAAGACACTGATACTACCCGTGTTGTTATATGGTTCTGACACATGGTTACTTGTGAAGGCAAATGAGGCAGTACTTGGAGTATTTGAGAGAAAGATTCTTCGTAAAATATAAGGACCAGTTTGCGTTAACGGAGAATATAGGCGACGTATGAACTACGAGCTGTATGAAAGCAGATGAGGTAGTACTTGGAGTATTTGAGAGAAAGATTCTTCGTAAAATATGTGGACCAGTTTGCGTTAATGGAGAATAAAGGCGACATATGAACCACGAGCTGTATGAGCTGTATGACGACGATAGCATAGTTACACGCATCAAAATACAACTGCTGCTTTGGCTAGATCATGTTGTCAGAATGGATGAAGAAACTCCAGCAAAGAAGTCTTTTGAAGGCAAACACGGTGGTACACGCAAACCGGGAAGACCAAAAGCCCGATGGAAAGATCAAGTTGTGGGAGACACCTCGAAACTTGGTGTCAGAGATTTTTGAATGAGCGCAGAAGATCGAGGCGCTTGGAACGCCATTCTAAGTTCGGCTAGTGGAACAAATAGTCTGTCGTAGCCAATTAATGTAAAGTAAAGTATTGTTATCAGAAACAGGCTGTCTCGTTTTTCCTGTGATGTCGGTATATTCATTAATGACGCTTGATTGAAAATCGTTCCTCATGCAAAGAACTTGGGCATGGTTATTAACAGCACTCTGACTTGGAGTAATCATATCGACTCTGTCGTTGCTCGGGGATATTCAAAATTGCGTGCTCTCTGGCCCACTCAGTCGATTACTCCGCTGCAGGTTAGGTCTCTCTTGGCAAAGACTTATCCGACATTCACTACGGCTGTGAGTTAGGTCTCTCTTGGCACAGACTTATCTGGCATTCACTACGGCTGTGAGTTGTTTGCTAATTGCGACTCGGGAAGTAAACGTAAGCTAAACACCTTTTTTAGTAGCGTTACTCATTATGTATTTGGCTTGAGACGGTGCGGCTCCATCTCTGAATACTTTTTATCCCTGTATGGCGGCTCCTTACAACACTTGTTGTACTTGAGATCGATTACTTTCCTGTATAAACTGAACTTCCTCCCAATTAAAAAAAAAAATTGTTCCTAGTCTTACTATAACCTGACTCTATTGGGGCAATTCAATTTCCTCCACCTCCAACCTGTTATCACCTAGCCATTTGTCCCAAAATCTTATTTGGTTCGACCATTTATTCCCAGCATACTTTAACCAATTGCTGTTGGGATCCCTGAAAATCCTAACCACTGTTCGCACTACCCTTTTTAGCCATAATTTACCTGACCATTCCAACTACCTTCCTACCTGCTTTTGGTTTCAACGACAACATGTAGTTTGGGTTTATTTGATTTTTGCTTGCCATAAACTATAAAAACTTTTTACGACTTAAAATAGCCTATAAAACAACAGAGATTCCTGCATTTAGCCCTCGGGGCAGGGGTTAATAACCACATTTGGTTATGCTGGCCACTTTCCTGAGATGTTCAATCACGACTTGGAGTGCGTATGACGCACTTGAGATTTCGGGGAACCCATTAAACAGGTAATGGGAATAGGAGTTAGAAGCCCAAATTATACCCACAGACAAATTGCGCTAAAGTTATCTGCCGCCATTTCATCAACATACGAGTGAGTGTAAAGGGCCCTAAATCAAACTGCTGGCATACCTGACATTGTATGCCATAGCTATTTGTCCATTTTATTCACCATACGGTTGTTAAAGTCGTTTATCTTTAGTTTGGGTTTCTGCTCCAATGATTCTTTATGCCATAGAAAAAAAGTTGCTTGCTTGCATTGCAACCAAAAGTCAGTTTTAGCTTTCTTTTCATATATTCATGTCAAAACTTTTTTGTGCAGCTCACATAGCTAGCTCCCTGGTTACACGCTAGCTCGATTGTCTTGTGCCTTTTTTTCTAAGATATTCCGCACGTTGTCGCTTGAATCAAATGTTGCGATATTCAACTATGTATGACAACGCCAATGACAGTGAGTATTTCAAAGATTTCAACATGGCTTTAGATACAGACTAGCAGAATACACTTAAAAAACAAGACAAGCGTTGCAGCTAAAGGGAGATATGCTATGCTTGTATCAGTATGTTGTACATAGCTGTGGGATGGAGAGGTTAGGTTTAAGTGGAAGTCTGCCATCTGACTCACTTGGACGTTTTCGTTCATTGTGATACCACAGGAACAGAAGAAGGAGAACGCCTTCTAGTTCTTACCGTTGAACCATCCAGATCGCTTAAAAATGCCCAATAACTTGCGAATGTTCACATCCGCTGAATCAGACAGGTTCTCAAAGAAATGAGAACCTTAAGTGCAACTCCTTCTGACTGCTAGTGCGGGACACACACACAGAAGGTGTTCTATAGTTTCTTCTTCGATGTCCTCACAGCTTCCGAAAAAGTCGTTGCTGGCAACCTTCAGTCTGTAAGCATGTTTTCCGATTAGACAGTGACCTGTCATGGCGGACACAATGACAGAAACATCTGCTCTAGCCAATGACAGCAAAGCGGTGGACCTCTTCGAATCTTGATCAGGCCACATAGTTTTGGAATGTTCACAGCCCTCTCTTTGTGACCATCTATCGTTCGTTGTCCTTAGGGGCTAGTCCTGAAAACTTAGCTTATATGTCGCTAGAGGCATAACCACAGATTCCAGTATCCCTGGAATGTGTAGCGTAGTTCCTAGTCTCGCAAATTCGTCCGCTTTACAAATGCCTGCGACATCTCTGTGGCCCGGCACCCAGAACAGGTGAATTTTGAAATGTTCAGCCATCTCGCTGAAAAATCTGCGATAGTCGAGGGCGGTTTTTGGGATTTAATGGCTGTCTGGGAAGATATTTATGACAATCCTCGTAACAACATTATGTCTTAGCCATTCCACCACTTCCTTAAGTGCAAGGATCTCCGCTTGATACACACTGTAGTGGACGGGTAACCTTTTCGATATGACCAGTTCTAGATCTTTAGAGTACACCCCAAAGCCCACCTAGTCGTTTAGTTTGGAACCATCTGTGTAAAAGTCTATGTAACATCTGTTACCAGGGATATCGTAGTTCCAACCGGTTCCATCAGGAATAGTGGTACAGTACTTGTTATAAAAAAGCGGCTCAGGTAGGGTGTACACCACACTGCCTTGAACAGCGGATATTTTATCAAGGATAACACAGTGTTCGTAGCCGCATCATGACCAATGAAAAAGCTCCCTTAACCTCACGGCATTGGTCGCTGCAATTTGTCTAGCCACAATGTCCAGAGGATTTAGATGTAGCATTTAAGTCAGTGCATCAGATGGTGTCGTCCTCAGTGCGGCTGTGATGCACAAACAAGCCATCCTTTGGATCCGGTTAAGTATTGAGCAGTAGGTGGACTTTTGGAGTGCCGTCCACCGGACCACAAAACTATATAGCATTATAGGTCTGAAAACGGCAGTACATACCCAATGCATGACACGCGGTCTAAATCCCCAACTTTTGCCAATGGCTTTCTTACAGGTGTATAGGGCAAGAGTAGCCTTTCTTACCCTTTCCAAAATGTTTGATTTGAAGTTCAATTTCCTGTCCAGCAAAACACCCCGGCAGTTTGCTCTTTCTGTAAATGGAACATTCTCTCCCTGCGCTCAGCGCGACTTCAAAGACTTGAATTTGCAATGACTAGTCAGGACTCCTGTTAACAGTTCTAAATCATGCTTTCTCAGCCCCAAGATAAGATAAGTTCTGTTTTACAAAATACTTGGCCACAGAATCGTTGACACTCTAAAGCTTACAACCCCAGCCCCACGTCTTAGTCGCGCAGTCATCGTAGAAGGCGTCCACCCTATCAAGAAGCACGCTCTGTGGATCTCTCTCTTTCAGATTCCATAACAATATATGCGGCAATCAGCGACCCATTCCCGGCCAGCTCGTCGGACGATTCGTTCCCCGCCACACCTTCATGGCCTGGGACCCAATAGAGTCTGACAGCCTTCCCGTGGTCCGAAAAACTCTGCAAAAACTCTTCACCCGGCCCGTAGCCAGAGCGTTCAGTGCCGCCTGACTGACCACGTATATCAAGATAGTTTGATCGGGTCGCCACTCCCGCATCCACATCGTCAACAGTTACTTCAGGATCTCGAAGACAGGCTATCAAGAAGAAAGGACTTCCCTGTTATGAAATCAGTTGGGCCGCATGTAGCATGGCACCAAGCAGCATCCCTCCGCAGAAGAGAAGAAAGGCCTTAATTAGAGGAGTACCATGTACCTAACTTCTGTCTACCACCTGAGAGGAGTTTGTTAAGAAATTCTGATAAAAATTGACTGAGTCCAACGTACATTGGGATATTTGGCATTCAAAACGAAGATCAATTCAGGCAAGCGTCTAATCCTGATGAAAACAAACCAAAAAAATTTTTATGGCCTAGGACCAGTATCGGGTGGACCAGGCCCTTACAGATTGGATAAACCATATGCTAAGGAACAGATGGATAAATTGTGGATCCCATGACATAAATGAAAGGAAGAAAGTGGCACAGGTCACGCCACAGGGGGCATTTTATCGCCACTCCTATGGTTGACCACCATAAATGACCTATTACGGATACTGATTGAAACCGTCTGCTACGAGATGATATTATAACACTTCTTAGTGGTAAGGATCTGAACCAGCTACCCAGAAAGGTCGACAGAGTCCTGCAGATGGCATGCGACAGGGCTATACCAACATGGACCGTACTTGTCACAGTTGGTACAACAGTACTTGGGACAGTTGTTTGAAGCCATAGCAAAAGGACATGTCTAAAATTTCAACCAAATTGGATAAAAATTGCGCATACTACAGGGCTAGACCTAGGAGTCTCAATGTTAAAGACCCAAATCTGCTTGTTCACGAGAAAGACAAAGGTTGGTCAATTTGACGCATCACTTTTCCTCAATAGAACGATTTCGATATCTGACAAGGTTAAATCCTTAGGTGTGATCTTGGACTGAGAACTGAATTGAAAATGTCACATTTAGGATAGTACCGAAAAGGATCACAAATGTTGAGCACCATTTAGAACGGACGTAGGCTTGAAATGGGGCCTGAATCCGAGGATAGTCCACTGGCCCTACAGGAGTGTTATTAGACCAATACTAACTTACGCCTCAGTAGTTTGGTGGACTGCTGTGGAGGAAAAGTGCAACGTAAGGACCATACAACAAGTTCAGAGAACAAGATATCTTGGCATAGGCGAAGCGATTAGGACCACGCCCACTAGGGCACTGGAGACTATTCTAGATATCCGACCCATGTACATACAGATTAAATGTGAGGCAGTCACTGCGGCTATGAGACTTAAGGCGATGGGAGAATGGATTGAGAAAGGGAGTAACTCATACGGTATAATCGATGCGAAGATAGAAAACCTGATAGAAAGGGAAGAGGTTTCCGATCGGATACCTGAGACGACACTTGAGGTCGAGTGCGAGGCATTGCTGCTTGGATTGACGGAACCCTAGTATTGCCATCTGGAATTTCATGTTATTCGGATGGATCAAATCTAGAGAACAGAGTGGGCCTGGGGGTCTACATTGAGACCCCAGGGACTGAGATCTGCTTTAGACTGCCTGAACTTAATGCAGTCCTGCAGGCGGAGATCCGGGCGATCAAAGCATGCGTTATGTGTGGTGTGGTGCTTACGCGAGGACGTCGAGTGTGAACTTCTTTACGGATAGTAAAATGGCCAAAAGGGCAATAACAATCAGGGCGGCAATTAACGCCTTCTCTTAGGATGGCACAGTCCGCATCGTTTTGGTTCCGGGTCATAACGGAGTAAGGGGGAATGAAAGGACAGACGATTTAGCAGTGAAGGCCAGAGGATTGCCGTCAATAAACTCGGTTAACCCGAAGCCTTTCGGGTCGACGCAGCTTGATTTAAGGGAATGGGCGACAAAGGCTCATGTAACACTGTGGAACAGTGACGGCGAAAATCCTATGAGGTGATCCGGATCGTTAGAGGACGAGACTATTAAAGAAAGGAAGTATGGAGAAGGTCAGTATAGCTATTAGTTTCATAAAAGAACACATAGGACTCAATATCAACGGCTTAACCGATTACATTGAAATTTTCACAGATTATGTAGGTTGATCTGGAAAGGAACATAGGCTATATAATTTTTTGATATCGGGAGGGGGCGGACCCTCCCCCTTACCCCAAATGTACTTCCCAAAAATAAAAGTAAACCGATCGTGACAATATTGGATTCAAATGAAAGGTATTCAAGAGTTGAGTAGGAATTTCATATTAAAAGTTTGGTCCAAGTACCTGGGGAGCCGCCTCAGCCCCAAATCCCCTTAAAATAGATTTATTTGACGATCACGACCATATGGGACTCAAATGAAAGGTATTCGAGATTAGATTACGAATATGGTAAGGAATTAGGAATAGGCTTTATAATTTATTGATAACGGAAGGGGTGGACCCTCCACCGTTACCCCAAAAACACCACCCAAAATCTAAAGAGGACCGATAAGCACAATATGAGTATTAAATGAAAAGTATGCGGGAGTAGACAACGAATCTGGCATACAGATTCATGTCGAAGTAGAGTGGGTCACCCACCCCCACAAAAACATCTAAAATGGCCACATTAGCCAATTACGGTTATATGGAACTCGGTTTGTTTGTTCCGTATAGACTGATAAACGGCAGAACCGATTTTCTCGAAAATTTCGCTTATGTTGGTCTGGTAGGAAATATAGGCTATGTAATTTTTTGGTATCGGAAGGGGAAAGGACCCTCCCCCTATGCCCAAAATACAACCCAAAATCAAAAGTGGACCGATCGGGACACTATAGGCATCAAATGAAAGGTATTGGAGTGTGGAATACGAATATGGTATTGAAATTTCAGTCTAAGTACCCATCGGGCCGCCCCAATCCCAAAATACCCCAAACAGACATATTGGTCGTTCATTTCAATATGGGGCTTAAATGAAAGGTATTCGGGAGTAGATTTCGAATCTGGCATACAAAAACAGATCGAAGTATATGGGGTCACGCCAACACTCAAAAACGCCATTAGACCCATCGTGACTATATGAAACTCGGCTGAATCGATTTTCTTAAAATTTTCATAGATTGTGTACATTTGTCTGGAAGGAAACATAGACTATAAAATTGTTAAATATGGGGTGGAGGCGGACCCTCCCCCTAACCCCAAAAACACCATCCATATCCGAAATTGGTCCGATGGGCACAATAAGGATATGAAATGTATTGGAGACCAGAAAACGAATATGGTATTAAAATTTGGGTCCAAGTACGATTTTCTCGCCAGAATTCGAACGCGAAAACGAATATGGTATCAAAATTTGGGTCCAAGTACTATTTTCTCGCCAGGATTCGAACACGTTCAGTGTCATAGGCTACATTGGCACGAATTCGATATCCGCAATCAGAGCGAAGTGCCCCCACCCTAAAAAGATATTAGAGAGTTAAAGAAGGCGCAGCGGAGCGGGCCCGGTTCGGCTAGTAAGTTATATGAGGTACCGAGGGACCGATTCAGGCCAGTCTTGGTTCCTCCCATATGCAATTGCTGTCTAAATAATAAAAAGTCCATATGAGGTATATCACCGGCCACAAAAATGAAGCCTATAAATTTAGATAGGATCCTATGACTCGAGTCATTTATTCCCCGATATAGATTAGCATTGTGTATACGAAGCTAGGATAAGATCTTTGCAGAACACTGCAGTAGTGTCGGCTTCGATCAATGATGGAACACCATTTTGGATTTCGAATTTCTATTTTTCTCTCAGTGTATAGATATGTCAATTGCTGGTGTGAACATATGTCGGAATGTCTCCACCTTCTCTATGCGACTTGTGAGGTGATTTGTTGTGGTAGCATCTTTTGTTTGTTGTTGACGGTGTCAGTGGCTGGTTGTTCTTTTTATTTTATTTTTACACAATTTTTTTCTCTATGCCGCAATTTGTGGGTCAGTAATGTGTGAAAATACTATAAAAACATACTTTGTTCTTTGTGGAATCTCACATGCATACTCGCACATACATGGAAGAGACAGAGTGATACTACATATATGCGTCCATATATTTGTGTATTTATTTTATAGACATTAGATGTTGCTTCTTTTTGTTGTTGTTGCTGCACTACTTCTATGTCTACTTCTACATCTACTTATTATTCTGTTTCATGTTGCTGGTGTTTGTCGTTTTATGTCGATTTAGTTTTGTTTTTTTATTGTTATTGTTTTAGCTGCTCTTACCATACTGCTCGTAATCGCACAACATTCCGGCTAGCCAGACTTGATACTTGTGTTGACGCTACGAGTATGATGGCAGAAAAGTATGAGTGCATGAATGTTTAGGGGGAGTTGGGCGAAGACATTGCATGTCGTGCAGCATTAAAAGAGACAGTGAATGCTAACAACGTCAAAGCTAACAACAACAAAATCTGCCTGTCTGTCTGTCTGTCCATCTTTCCATATGTCCGTCTCATAGAGCTTTCATTTTTAATGTCTTTTTATGTTGATGTTGCTGTGCTCTACCGCTATTGTCACCATCATCATGGCACGTCTGTCGTCTCTTTGTCGTCGTTGTCCATATTCAACAATTGGGTGAATGTCATTTGTTTTCTTTTCATTACAATGAAGTGTCTTTCTTTTCCTCTCCTCTGGCCTATTGGCTTGTATGAGACGCTCTCTTCTGCTCACACATCTTCCAGTTGTGATTACACTCAGTCCATTGTAGTAGCAGATAGTAGAATAAGTGTCGCAACGACGCCGCCGCCGTAACTGAGCGCAACGCAAATAGCGTCATTTCACTAATTGCCGGTCTGCACTAAATATTCATATTCATTAGCAGCATTTAGGTGACTTAGACTAAGGCTCCAAAGAACCAAGAGAACAGCAGACAATTATGCCGAGTCTAATTAAGGCACTTTGTGGTCAGTCACAAAAAGAGGGCATATGGTCTGTCGGGTTCACAAGAACTGAGCAATTTGCCAAGGCTTAGATGTTTTCCTCACAATAAGCACAACATATGCAATTGGCCTCAGTTGTAAACACACGTAGAGAAAGACAGAGAGAGAGAGAGAGAGGGAGATAGCTCCTAATATGCTATCTTTTATGAAGTCGTCAAAATGAGCAGAATTTCATTTGAACTTTGGTCTAATTTGGTATATTTCATTTAGGGATCTGAATCTCTGGTCTATAAATGCTTAATAGAGTTGTTTATTAGATATTTGTTTCTTATTTTTATAGCCATCAGGGATGGAAAGTATGATCATTTAGTACTGTTGTTTGCAGTATATTGAGATTACAGTTAAAGGCTTGCTTTATTACATATACAGCATACAACGGGTATAAGAACATTGTATAAAGGGTGATTTTTTTGAGGTTAGGATTTTCATGCATTAGTATTTGACAGATCACGTGGGATTTCAGACATGGTGTCAAAGAGAAAGATGCTCAGTATGCTTTGACATTTCATCATGAATAGACTTACTAACGAGCAACGCTTGCAAATCATTGAATTTTATTACCAAAATCAGTGTTCGGTTCGAAATGTGTTCAAATTTTGACAAATTTTGTTCAGCGATGAGGCTCATTTCTGGTTGAATGGCTACGTAAATAAGCAAAATTGCCGCATTTGGAGTGAAGAGCAACCAGAAGCCGTTCAAGAACTGCCCATGCATCCCGAAAAATGCACTGTTTGGTGTGGTTTGTACGCTGGTGGAATCATTGGACCGTATTTTTTCAAAGATGCTGTTGGACGCAACGTTACGGTGAATGAACACATTTCGAACCGAACACTGATTTTGGTAATAAAATTCAATGATTTGCAAGCGTTGCTCGTTAGTAAGTCTATTCATGATGAAATGTCAAAGCATACTGAGCATCCTTCTCTTTGACACCATGTCTGAAATCCCACGTGATCTGTCAAATACTAATGCATGAAAATCCTAACCTCAAAAAAATCACCCTTTATAAGAAAAAAACCTTTTTAAGAAAATTTTTCAAGTCAAGTCAAGATCCCAGATCGGTTTATATGACAGCTATATCAGGTTATGAACCGATTTGAACCTTATTTGGCACAGCTGTTGAAAGTAAGAATAAAATACGTCATGCAAAATTTCAGCCAAATCGGATAAGAATTGCGCACTCTGGAAGCTCAAGAAGTCAAGTCCCTAGATCTTTTTATATGGCAGCTATATCAGGTTATGGACCGATTTGAACCATACTTGGCACAGTTGTTGGATATCATAACAAAACACGTCGTGTAAAATTTCATTCCAATCGGATAAGAATTACGCACTCTAGAGGCTCAAGAAGTCAAGACTCAAGATCGGTTTATATGGCAGCTATATCAAAACATGGACCGATATGGCCCATTTACAATAACAACCGACCAACACTAATAAGAAGTAATTGTGCAAAATTTCAAGCGGCTAGCTTTACTCTATCGGAAGTTTGCGTGCTTTCGACTGACAAACGGACGGACGGACGGACATGGCTAGATCGACATAAAATGTCACGACGATCAAGAATATATATACTTTATGGGGTCTCAGACGAATATTTCGAGTAGTTACAAACAGAATGACGAAATTAGTATACCCCCCGTCCTATGGTGGAGGGTACAAAAATTTTCTATAAGAACATTTTAACTATGAGTAATCCGTATGAATGCGTCTGGACATATGGCTTGACAAAAACTCTATAGACAAAAAAAAAAAAATCACATACTATAAAGACCGGAAGTAAGTGGTCCCGTCAGCTCTGCGACACGCAGTGGAATAATTTTGAACTGCGTCTGGCTGTCTCCTCAGTTCTCATGTGGACCATCTCCATCAGCAGACAAAGATCCCACCAGTGCGAAAACAAAACTGCATGCTGTCTAAGCAATACCTTTTGGGCTGTTATCGCAGAGACCATACAAATCATCATCTTGTGGAAGAGTATTCACCGCCTAGAAGCCATAAAAAAGATCTACATGATCTAGAGCGTGAGGTTCAGCGCTACAAGAGAGAACCTCTAGATAAAGTGGCATATAATGCGGTAGCAGATGCGGTAAATAGCTAACGGGTAAATTTAGTCCCTGGAGATCGACCGCCTCCAGTTGCACCTGAAGAAATTGATCTCCTCTGTCTCAATTACGTTCCGGCAGATGCATCCGCTTCAATTCTTACAGAGCAAGGATTAATGCCAACGTGCACGATGTATGTCGCGATTCTGACCAGAGACCACACGACACACGTCATCTGTTTATCTGCCCAGTCAGACCCACCCGACTCAGACCAACATCCCTCTGGACGCACCCTATCTTGGTCGCAGATTTTCTGGATCTGGACACTCAACAGAATCAAGCAGACGAAAGATAGAACACAACAAACTGCTACAACAACAACCAGAATAAGTTATCTAGTGGATATTCATAGAGCAGTGTTTGAATTTTTATCCAACAGGACATTACTTTGAACGCTGCGGGATTATGTTGTGTGCATAGAAATATGAACACTACTCATATAAGAAAAAAAAATATTCTTATATCTGTGTATCCCTATAAAAAACAAGTTACATACATGCAATAGTTCTGTATAGGAAAACAACGCTTATAAGAAAAGAAATTGGAATTTTTTGGATTTTCTTATATCCGTTGTCTACTCTAGTTATCCGGTGATGGGTGGTTTAGAAACCGCTATCAGTGCTTTATAGGGCACCTTTATAGATAGGGTTACGAACAGGTAATAATCTAGGCTAGGTTAAAGTGACAGTCTGCCATCAGACTCACTTAGGCCTTCTCGTCCATTGTGATACCATATGGACAGGAGAAGTAAGATGCCTTCTAGTTCCTACCGCTAAACTATCCATATCGCTTTAACAAAGCCCAACAACTTGCGAATGTTCACATCAGCTAAATCAGACAAATTCGCAAGGAAATGAGAACCTAACGTTGAACTCTTTATGACTGCCAGTGGGGAACACACATATCAGACGTTCTTTATTTTCATTCTTTCTCCTTCCTCGACGGCCTCACAGCTTCTGAAAAAAGTCGTTACTGACAACCTTCAGTCTGTCAGCATATTTTCTGATCAGACACTGACCTGTAATGATGGACACAATGACTGAGACGTCAAAGCGGATGACAGCAAAAAGGTAGATCTCATCACCTGTTTCTCAATGATAAGTTAATGATACCAATAAGTGCTCCATTTAAAGATTTTACTCAGGGATAAGAGGAGCAATACTTGATTTGTTCATGAAGGAAGATATCCCATCTCAATCAAAGGCAATCGTTTGGATACCAAGCAATTCTTCAGCTTCGGAACACATCTTTGTTCCACTAAGGTTCTCAAATTTCTATCGTTCAATCTCCGAGTAGAAAATTGGCTGCTTCTACGTATTCAACAGTGCTCCCTTTAAAGATTTTACTCAGTGATAAGAGGAGCAATACTTGATTTGTTCAATAAGGAGGATATACTTTCTCAACCTATGGCACCAACTTGGGTACCAAGGAATCTTTATGCTCCAGAATCCATACTTGCTTCGCTAAAGTACTGCAATCCGCATCTTTCAAACACCGAATGGAAAATTGACTGCTTCGAAGACCTCAACGTTCTAAGGAAATGGTGTTTCGCGAATTCAACAGTGGTCCTTTAAAGATTTAACTCTGTGAAAACAGGAGCAATACTTGATTTGTATAACAAGAAAGATATACCTTCTCAACCAATTGAACCAAGGAATCCTCGAGCTCCGGAATCCATACTTGTTTCATTAAGCTACTGCAATCCCAATCTTTCAATCATCGAATGGACACTTGACTTCTTCGAAGACCTCAACAAGCATAAGGGAGTTATTTGAGTTCTACGAATTCAACAATGACTCCTCTAAAGATTTTACTCAGTGACAAGAGGAGCAATACTTGGTTTGTTCCAGAAGGAAGATATACCTTTTCAACCAATGGTATCAGCACCAAAGAATCTTTCTGCTTCGGAATACATACTTGCTTCACGAAGGTACTACAATCCTAGAAAGTTGGCTGCATAGAAGACCGCAACAAGCCTAAGGGAGTTGTGTTCTACGAATTCAATTGTGATTCCTTTAAAGATTTTACTGAGTGATAATAGGAGCAATACTTGATTTGTTCAATAAGGAAGATTAGTTCAATAAGGAGGAAGGTATATTCTCAACCTATTGCACCTGCTTGAATACCAAGGAATCCTCCAGATCCCGAATTCAAACTTGTTTCACTAAGATACTGAAATCCCAATCTTTCAATTACCGAATGGAATGGAATCGCTGCTTCGAAGACCTCAACGTTCTAAGGAAGTTGTGTTCCACGAATTCAACAGTGCTTCCTTTAAAGATTTAATAAACTCAGTGATAAGACGAGCAACACTTGATATGGTCAAGAAGAAGGATATTCCTTCTCAACTCAATTCTCAATTCCTTCTCAGTGACACCCGCTTATATACCAAGGAATCCTTCAGCTCTGGAATCCATACTTGTTTGAATAAGGTACTGCAATCCCAATTCGCTACTTCGAAATCCTCAACAACTCTAAGTGAGTTGTGTTCTACGAATTCAACAGAGTGAGGCTTAAGGGTTCAGAAGCATTGAGTTGGGGACGCACAAGACCGTTCAGCTGTTGTAGGTGAAGACTTGGGACTATAACAACTCTAAAGCCTGGTGGATTGGTGGAAATGGGAAATTATCCCTGCCTCCAAAAGAGGAGAAAATAGTTTTCAGACCGTAGCTAAAAGGCCTTGTAGGAATTTTTTGTTTTGTTGAAGGCGTGGGCTAGCAATTATGAAAAGAACTCAGAAAGTTCTTCGATAACAGCATCTGGGAGTTATCTGAAGAAAACTCGTCCACACCGCAAGTGCCACGCGCCTGAGAAAAAGCATTACCAATTCTTCTCCACGGCGCCTAGATGCATCAAGAAACTCGTTATGACAACCCATAACAAGGAATGTGCAGATGAACTCCTATTGGACACAGACCAGGGATGAGAAAAACGAAACAAAAGACATCGGCGGATATGCTCATGACGGTGGCCTCCAATACCTAGTACTTACTTACTTCAATTGGCCATTACAGAACATTTGTATATGTCCAAGCGCGTTGATCTTCTGTGCTTCTTCTCCAATCTCTGACAATCAGCTTCGAGATGTCATTCTCCACTTGGTTATTCTATTGGAGTTCAGGTTGTTGTTGTAGTCACATTTTCATGTGGAGGCGGCGATCCTCCAAGCTCCTGCAGGTGAGCAAGCTCGTTCCGGTCGAAAGGACCAAACGCTGCGAGAACAGGGTGGTTATTTTAAGACGCCAATAACTTACATTGTCATACCGAGCATCATTGGCACTCAAAATTTGTGTAAGAGCCGGTGCCGCCCGGCCTCTCACTGAGACTCTCCGCTCGATACCGCTGATTGTCCGCGACTGCCACTGCAGCTACTCCGTATGGAGCATTCCACATGTCCGATTTCGCTGTAACTGTGACTTGTATAGGAGTTCTCAGGATCTGAATCAATTGTGATCCAGACAAGCCCCCATTTGCATATTACTATGGATGTAGTAGTGGAGTTGTTGTAAATTAGGATGGTTAATTTATCCATGATATTGGGTTCAGCACGGCCGAACTTAACACGATTTTAATTATTTCAAAGTAATCTCTTCAAGTTTCCCGGGTGATGGGCTACTAACCCGATGCCCCAACCCTTTTTTCATCGTTCTTCAGGAGAACTCGTGGTACATTTTAGCTCAATACCTTTAACGGATGTTAAAGTTTTCTACCCAGGTGACACCGTGGGGAGGTTTGTGCCCCCATTTGGGAGGAAGGAAGACCAGTACCTAAAATATCATGTTGATACCATTAAAGCGCCTTTACCCAAACTTCAAGGTGATACAAATGAAACGACTAAGAAAGTCATCTTAGTCTCTCATCCCATGTAGTAGGGTATAAAAATGACTTTATCATCAACATTTGTCCTAAATAACATTTTCTATAACCACAAAGACCAGCTCTTAGCATTAAATCCCTGGAGATGTGAAATTGTTTTACTTTCTACATCACCAACCATTCATCACAGTTTGTTTACTTCTACACTGGATAACTTCATTAGACCAAACCTTATTAATTATAACTTAATTCATCATATTTTGTTACATCCATAATTGCAACCCTTAAATGCCACTTCAGATATCCAATGCCAACATGATATCACACGTTTTCTCTCGTTCGTCAACCCACAAACATTTTCTGCTCAAATAATCATTTTATAAGTTTTGTGTAATCATAAAAATTACCATTGAATTACACAAATCTATGTCTGTGAGAGTGTTCACGATAACATTTCAACTTCTTGAGGGGGGAAAATATCCTTTGGTGGCTGCATTCGGTTGCCATCATCACCAATGCCTCCGTTGTCGTCGTCATCGTCACCCACAAGTTATCGGTAACTTCATCGTATGTAGCCCAGCAACCAACCAAGCATACAACCAAGTCGTAAATAAAAGTTTATATCTCCAACTGTCTAAAACAGTCACGTGCACCCATCATGACATTCATCCTTACATGTTAATAAAATTCAGTAAAATGGCAAAGGAACAGCAAGGCAAGACTTCATCTTGCCAAAAGTAATAGAGGGGAAAAATGCCATATGCCGGGAGTTGGCCGAAGCAATCATACCAAAGCACAACAACTTATTGGTAACACTAATTCTTTAATTACAAATGGAAAAAATCTTTTGTTTGCATTACATTTTTGTTTTTTTTTCCCAATCATTGGCGTAGGAGGAGACTTAAACCGACAGCTACAGCTATGATCTTATATTACTGATATGAAAACTAATTACTTTAGTCTTTGCCATTGCGGTCGAAAGGGACATACAAATGGTGTAGCACATGGAGAGATTCATGCTAAAGTTTGTTTGAAGGAAAATTTAAAGTCAGGTTTCTATAAAAAAAAATGAACAAAGAAACCTTTTAGTCCAGGAGAAGGAAGATGCCTTTTTGATTCTCCCACTAAAACCGACATTCTATAACTTGCGAATGTTCATATCCGCTTATTCTTAAGGAAATGAGAACTCCATTAGCTTTCTAGTGTTGGATACGCACAACTAATATTCAACGATATCCTCTCTCTGGGCCCGTTACCTGGAGTCTATCACCAAAGCAGATCTCTATCTCTGTGGAAGTTTTTGTTTTGGGAAGATACTAAGGGCACCATCGTTATTGCATTTCATCTTAGCCACTCCACCATTTCTTTTATTCCAAACATGTCCTTTAAATAAACACTGCAGTATTCGGATAACGTTCTCGATTTAGGTAAGGTTAGGTTAGGTTGAAAAGAGGGTACAGATATTAATGCGCCCCTTGCCACTATGGACATACACCTAAGCAAGTAATCGGCTTCTTGTGCGCTCTAAATTCAAAAAAGAAGTAACTTCGAAAATGAAAATCTAACTTAAGAGGCCCCCGTAGTGGTGAGGTTAGCATGTCCGCCTCTGACACTGTATGCCTGGGTTCGAATCCTGGCGAGACCATCAGAAAAAATGTTCACCGGTGGTTTCCCCTCCTCATGCTGGCAACATTTGTGAGGTACTATGCCATGTAAAAACTTCTCTACAAAGAGGTGTCGTAATGCGGCACGCCGTTCGGACTCGGCTATAAAAAGGAGGCCCCCTATCATTGAGCTTAAACTTGAATCGGACTGCACTCAATGATATGTGAGAAGCTTTCTCCCTGTTCCTTAGTGGTATGTATATGGGCAAAATTTGCATTTGCAACTTAGGAATTCTATGCTACTTACAAATTCCTTAATTGTTTTTCATACCACTCCCCTAAGTTGGTTCATGGCTGGTATACTGCTCCTAACATAAGTACCGGTGCCTTTTAGCCGCGAAAGCCATGCAATGACATAGGAAATGCTTCAACAACTCATCGTCTTCCCCACATGCTATCACTTGCCGCACCTATTTTACATAAGTGAGCTCGTAGTCCTATGTGTCCCCTTATGATACCAATGCCTAAACTGACCTTCTTCTCACTTCCTTTCAGTAATAGCCTTGTCTTCTCTCAATCTGGATCCCCTCATAGGATTTTCGCCGTCCTACCGACCGTTTCGCTGTTCCACAATGTTGCATGCGCATTCGTCGCCCACGCCCTTCATTTGGACTGCGTCGATCTGAAAGGTTTCGGGTAAACCAAGTTTATTGACAGCAGTCCTTTGGCCTTCACCGTCAAATCGTCTGTCCTTTCATTTTCCGTTACTCCGTTATGGCCCGACACTCAAATGATGCGGATTTTGCCATTCTCAGAGAAGGCGTTAGTCCCATTTTTACACTGCAAGACTGTTCGTGACCTTACCATCCTGAATTTAATTGCCCTTCTGACCATTTTACGGTCCGTAAAGATTTTCACACTCGTCGTCCTGGCGTTAGCACCACAACACCTCACGCATTCCGGGATCGCTCGGATCTCCACCTGCAGGACGATATTATGGTCAGGCAGTGTAAAACAGATCTAAATCCCAGGACCACTCTACCCTCTATCTTTGATCCATTCGTGTAACATGACTATCCAGATGGCAATACTAGGGTTCCTTCAGTCCAAGACTTTGCCACTGGCATCAGTGCCTCGCACTCGACCTCAAGTGTCGTCTCGGGGATCAGATGGGAAACTTATTTCCTTCACACTCGACGTCCTCGCGTTAGCATCACACCACCTCACGCATTCCGTGAACGCCGGGACCTCCGCCTGCATAACCGTATTATGGTCAGGCAATCTAAAACAGATCTCAGCGCATGGGTTTCCAATGTGGAACCACCAGGCCCACTCTGTCATCTAGCTTTGATCCATCCGTGTAACATGAACTTCCAGATGACTATGCTTGGGTTCCGTCAATCCAAGACTGTGTCGATGGCAGCAGTGCCTCGCACTCGACCTCATGGTTCATCTCAGATATCCGATCTGAAACCTCTTCCTTTCCTTCCAGGTTTCCTTTCTTCGCCTCGATTATACCGCGATGTTATGAGTGATCTTCCAGATGACTATACTTGGGTTCCGTCAATCCAAGACTGAGTCGATGGCAGCAGTGTCTCGCACTCGACCTCATGGTTCATCACAGGTATCCGATCGGAAACCTCTTCACCTCCATTCCCTGGTATGTGCTGCTCCCATCCTCAATCCATTCTCCCATCGCCTTAATTCGCTTAGCCGCTGTGGCTGCCTCACACTTAATCTGTATGTCAATGGGTCGGTTATTTAGAATAGTCTCCAGTGCCCTAGTGGGCGTGGTGCTCATCGCTCCGGCTATGCCAAGACAACATGTTCTCTGATCCTGTTGTATGGTCCTTATGCTGCACTTTTTCTCCATATGATGACAGATGACTGCATAAGTCAGCTCATCTCTGTTGTGCTTCCTTGCCACTCTGGCGTAAGAGGGCGGCTCTTTACCATTCTCAGCGACCATCTTCCCCTTTCGTGATGGCTGTGGCCTTTTGGAAGTCACAGTCCTCCATGAAGACCCAGGGGCCGTGCGCGCTTCCTTCGTTCCTTTGTCCACCTCCGCAGGACACCGTTTGGAGTCTCCATTGCGGGATGGCTGGCTTGGTTTTCCCCGGAGTACTTGAAAGCGGGGAGCTCTTTTTCTTCTTCAGTATTTTAGCAGTGTTATGCTCTTCAGGAGATCTGATTTTTTTTCCAGTTTCCGTAGAAGTTCTTGGGATGTCAGTTCTATCCTTTCCAGTATCCTGCACTTTTGCCCGATTACGCTGCCGGTACATACTCCTCTGTTCCCTTAGTCCTCCACCGGATCGCTTTCTCGGTCTGCTTGTGAGCTTAGCAAAACCATCGCTTACTTCTGCTATCATCCCGATGCCCTCATCTCTCGATTCGGCTGCTATGACTGTTTCATTGACACGGTCGCTGTCTGCATCCGAGTCAGAAACACCACCTTTACTTAAAAGCTGGGGACGAACTGTGCATCCCTCTGGTTTATCCGTCTCTTCGTCATTTATTGTGCGCTTGAAGCATTACTCTCGACTACAGGTGCCAAGGCACCCACACGGTCTGATGCCACCACCGCAGATATTGAGTCCTTGGAGTCCATTTCTAGCCTACTCCAAAAGGCTTTAACATTTTTTTCGTAATAGGTACTACCTATTCCGAGATACGAATATATTGGGTTGCCCAAAAAGTAATTGCGGATTTTTTAAAAGAAAGTAAATGCATTTTTAATAAAACTTAGAATTAACTTTAATCAAATATACTTTTTTATACTTTATTTCTAAAGCAAGCTAAAAGTAACAGCTGATAACTTACAGAAGAAAGAATGCAATTACAGAGTCGCAAGCTGTGAAAAAATTTGTCAACTATATGAAAAATCCGCAATTACAACCAACCCAAAATATTTAAGTTTTCTTTGAGGTGCGAAATAAAAACACGCCCGCTTCACTCAACGGCTACAGGTAAAGCGTAAGTAAGCATTGGTCTACTCCTGCTCCTGTAGAGCTAGTGGACTATCCTCGGATTCAGGCCCTATTTCGAGCCCGCGGCTCGTCTACATACTGCCCAACATCTGTGAGCCTTTTCAGTACGCTCCTGAATGTGACATTTCCAATTTAGTTTCCTGTCCAAGATCACACCTAAGTATTTTACCTTGTCAGATATCGAAATCGTTCCATTGAGGAAACGTTGTTGCGTTAAATTGGCCCACCTTCGTCTTCCTCGTGAACAGGTATATATAAGTCTTCTCTGGGTTGGACCTCTGGGTCTAGCCCAGTCATATCCCATTTGCAAGATCCTTTCGACTCTTCTGCATAGCTTGTTCGGATCCTTACTTCAGATCCTTATAATACTTCTATAACATGGTTTGCGTAGCAGACGGGTTCAAATAAATCCTCAGTCAGCATCCATAATAGGTTATTTATGGCGGTTTCCCACAGGAGTGGCGATAAGAAGCTCCCCTGTGGCGTGCCCTGCGCCACTCTCCCCCTATATTTATGTCATGAGATACACAATTTTCCAGTTCCGTACAGTCCATTCCATTCCAGTCCAGTCCAGTCCAGTCCAGTCCAGTCCAGTCCAGTCCAGTCCAGTCCAGTCCAGTCCAGTCCAGTCCAGTCCAGTCCAGTCCAGTCCAGTCCAGTCCAGTCCAGTCCAGTCCAGTCCAGTCCAGTCCAGTCCAGTCCAGTCCAGTCCAGTCCAGTCCAGTCCAGTCCAGTCCAGTCCAGTCCAGTCCAGTCCAGTCCAGTCCAGTCCAGTCCAGTCCAGTCCAGTCCAGTCCAGTCCAGTCCAGTCCAGTCCAGTCCAGTCCAGTCCAGTCCAGTCCAGTCCAGTCCAGTCCAGTCCAGTCCAGTCCAGTCCAGTCCAGTCCAGTCCAGTCCAGTCCAGTCCAGTCCAGTCCAGTCCAGTCCAGTCCAGTCCAGTCCAGTCCAGTCCAGTCCAGTCCAGTCCAGTCCAGTCCAGTCCAGTCCAGTCCAGTCCAGTCCAGTCCAGTCCAGTCCAGTCCAGTCCAGTCCAGTCCAGTCCAGTCCAGTCCAGTCCAGTCCATTCCAGTCCAGTCCAGTCCAGTCCAGTCCAGTCCAGTCCAGTCCAGTCCAGTCCAGTCCAGTCCAGTCCAGTCCAGTCCAGTCCAGTCCAGTCCAGTCCAGTCCTGTCCTGTCCTGTCCTGTCCTGTCCTGTCCTGTCCAGTCCAGTCCAGTCCAGTCCAATCCAGTCCAGACCAGTCCAGACCAGTCCAGTCCAGTCCAGACCAGTCCACTCCAGTCTCTAAGGACCCAGTCCACTAAGCAAATTTCTTTGTCTTGGAGGTCTTAAGAGTACTACCCAGTCCAAATTTCTGCCACAACGGTCTAAAAATTGTCTCCTCCTCCTCTTGTTATAAACTTTCGCTGATACCTCAATGCCTGTAAACCCTCCCCCCTCCAACTAAGGAAATTATTTCTTACAGGCAGTATCTCTAACTGCCTCTCTAAGTGTTTGCAAATAAAAAAAACCAAGGGCATCCGAGTAGTTTCCTTCCATTTCCTTTGAATTCCTGTGAGCTTCGCTTCTTTCATATCTCAGTCTAAATTGTTATTAGATGCTTAGTTATTATGAAGGCATATGAATGGTGAAGGAGTCTTGCGTTTACATAAAGCAAGGAATATCTCTTAATATGTTTGCATTATGGCAGTAGTGGTGGATTGGAGCTTTGCATGTAATGGCCATATAAGAATGCATGTGTTCATGCATATGTATTTGTATACATTTTCTCCACATTGATTACTTTGCTTTAATTGTTTGTTGTGTGGCTCTACCACTTCATTGTAAGAACGAACGGGGGAGGGGGAAAGAATATCCCCCGAGTATACTTTAAGTGGTAACGAGTTGAGTAATTACTTTATTTGGTATTGGCTGAGAACTAAAACATTTTCCTAAACACCCTCACACAATACCGTACACTCTCACAATCTCTAACTGCTCTTGCATGTACTCTGGCCTGTATTGAATGTATATTTTTTTTATGACCCTAAAAGGAAATCTAATAAATGGAGTAAAGAAAGGCATTTCAAAGGCAGATTGGCTGAAAGAGAACGACCCAAGATTTATGTTTACTGAGGATTTTTAATTAAAAGCAAGGCAGAAATCATAAAAAGAGCTCAAATGTAATGAATACTTCTTATGATGCAACTGCGAAACTCTTTTTTCCCCTTCAATACGCTAGCAAAATTAATGAGATTGACTGCATAGAAGAAGGAGGATGCTTACAATATGGATAAAATCAATAGTTTGCCCTTAATGGAGGAGGAGGAGGAAACAAACGAGGATGCAAAGAAATGTTCTTTACATTGAAAGAGAAGGTGGAGTTTGAGATTTTTGAAACTTTAAAAAAACATCTGGCATAATAGGAAAAAAATTCAAATTGGAATAGAAACTAATTGTCTTTGAGTTTTTATACAACTCTTTTCGTTGGGAGTATAGTATGCCAATCGCAGAGAAACTGATCGACATCTCTAGAACGACTTGGAATGTCATTAAAAATTCACATACGAGTTTACATATATGTACTTCAGAATATTGTTGTTTATACCCTCCATCATAGGATGGGGATACACTTATTTCGACATTCCGTTTGTAACACATCGAAATATTGATCTGATAACTAACAAAGTATAGTTTAGCCAAGTCCTTCTGTCTGTCTGTCGAAAGAACGCTCACTTTCGAAGGAACAAAGCTAGCCACTTGAAAATTTGCACAAATACTTCCTATGGAGGCCACCGTAATGCAGAGGTTAGCATGTCCGCCTATGACGCTGACCGCCTGGGTTCGAATCCTGGCGAGACTATCAGAAAAAAAGACAATTTTACCGGTGGTTTTCCCCTCCTAATGCTGGCAACATTTGTGAGGTACTATGCCATGTAAAACTTCTCTCCAAAGAGGTGTCGCACTGCGGCACGCCGTTCAGACTCGTCTATGAAAACGAGGCCCCTTATCACTTAAACATGAATCGGACTGCACTCATTGATATGTGAGAAGTTAGCCCCCGTTCCTTAGTGGAATGTTCATGGCCAAAATTTGCATTTACTTTCTATTACTGAAGACCATTTGGGATTGGCAACGGGCCATATCAGTTCATGTTTTGATTTACTTGCCACATGAACCGATATCGGCTCTTGACTTCTTGAGGCTCTAGATGGCGAAATTCTTTTCCGTTTTGGTTGAAACTTTGCACCAGATGTTTCATTTTGACTTCGAATGAAAGTGCCAAGTATGGTCCAAATAGGTTGATAACCGGATATAGCTCCCATATAAACCGATTTCGGATCTTGAATTCTTGAGCCGCTAGAGGGCGGAGTTATTGTCTGATTTCGCTAAAATTTTGCATGAAGTGTTTTGGTTTGATCATCAACAACTGTGCTTAGTACGGTTCAAATCGGTTTATTACCTGATACAGCTCCCATATAAACCAATTTCGGATCTTGAATTCTTGAGCCACTAGAGGGCGCAATTAATATGCGATTGGGGTGAAATTTAGGATAAAGTGTTTTGGTTTGACCGCCAACAACTGTGCTTAGTATGGTTAACATCTGTTCATAACCTGACATAGCTCCCATATAAGCCGATCTCGGATCTTGACTTTTTAAGCCGCTAGAGGGCGTAGTTAATATCTGATTTGTCTGAAATTTTGCATGAAGAGTTTTGGTTTTACTATCAACAACTGTGCTAACTACGGTTCGAATCGGTTCATAACCTGGAGCATCTCCCATATAAACCGATTTCGAATATTGACTTCGGGAGCCGCTAGAGGGCGGAGTTATTATCTGATTTGGCTGAAATTTTGCATGAAGAGTTTTGGTTTGACTATCAACAACTGTGCGTGTATGGTCTAAATCGGTTCATTACCTGATATAGCTCCCATATAAACCGATCTCGGAACTTGACTTCTTGAGCCGCTAGAGGGCGCAATTAATATCCGATTTGGCTGAAATTTTGCATGCAGTGTTTTGGTTTGACCATCAACAAGTGTGCCTAGTACCATATAAACCTATTTCGGATCTTGGAATTTTTGAGCCGCTAGAGGGCGCAATTAATATCTGATTTGGCTGAAATTTTGCATGCAGTGTTTTGGTTTGATCATCAACAAGTGTGCCTAGTACGTTTCAAATCGGTTCATTATTACATGAAGCGTTTTGTTTTAACTTCTAACTACTGTGTCATGTATGGTCTAAATCGGTTCATTACCTGTTATGGCTGCCATATAAACCGATTTCGACACTAGATTTCTAGAGCCGCTAGAGGGCGTAAATAATATTCGATTTCGCTGAAATTTTGCATGGGGTGTTTTGTGTTGACCATAAACAACTGTGCCTAGTACGGTTCAAATCGGTTAATTACCTGATGCAGCTCCCAATAAATCCATATCGGATCTTGACTTCTTGAGCCGTTGGAGGGCGCAATTTTTTTTTTTTATTGAATTTGGTTCATGTTTTTTCCGGCTATTCTCTCTTGTCCTCATCTTCATTGTAATGTTTTCTGCTCTTACTCGCCCGGCTATTGCGTCATCGGTCAAAGTGCAAATACGCGGTGCTTCAAAAAGATTGCCACAGGTGGCGAATCGTCGATCTATGCGTATGAGCCCGAAACAAAACAACAGCAGACCGTGTGACAAATCTAACGAAAGTTGTTCGTGGAGCGAGCACTTCGAAGCAAATGGTTGCCTGATTCTTCGAAAAACGGTCCCGCTTAAGTAACGTAGGACGGTCATTTGTGAGTTGTACACCACAATTTGATTGCCTGATGTCTTAGGAGAAGTACTTAAAACGGACAAGAGGCGACAATGCGAGCTCTCACTCATCGGATGGGTCATCCGCAGAACAGTGCCGACTTGGTTCTCTTGATTATTATTGCAAATTAAGATAAAAATGCGTGATCAATGATTTTGGTCGCCAAAAATGCTGATGAAGCGTTCAATAACCATGTTTTGGAAGTGTCTCAATCGAAATAGAAAAAACGCTTAAAGAATTGGTTTGAAGGCATGCAAAAGTGTATGAATATTTTTGTAGGATACCTTGAATAAAATTAAACCCATTTTTGATAATAAAAAATTGCATTTTCCATAGTAGACCAGAAACTTATATAGCAACCCTCGTATAAGATTACCTCGCCTTTCTTTCTGCTAATCCATTGTCTTATGTCGGGGATGAGCCTAAGTGTTCATCTGTCTAGCGTGTCATTATTCCATCTTGACTGCCAAATGCTAAGTGTGTCTTACCGAATATTTTCCAATATGGACTCCTGTTTGGAGTTCTATTTAGCGTCATATTTATTTTCACTCGTTCCAAGGCCTATAGGTCTATTGGCACCATACCGCCAATGACGAGAACAGTGGGCTTAGACAATCTTAGAAAGGCCGGCCTCTTTACCAAAAGCAGTGCCATGACCCTGCACCTGGCCTATAGGGATTTATCTGAAATCTCGCTTTATTAAAGGGAATATTATAGCAGGCCTCTATTATAAGCTTGCGTCTGATTGGAAGAGGTGCCTCCATGTTCGACTCTTGTTGTAGCGTAATGCTTCTGGGCTATAAACCTCAATTACGTATACCCCACGTGTCTTCTAGTGGGAAATAAGTCGTCCACGATTCGCATATCTATCTCTGTGGCGATGCTTTTTATTCGTGAGCAAGAGTAGCTCAGTCTTTTGCATTGCCGGCTATCGCCCGAGGGATTTCAACTACTGGTCATGATCTGCTGTAGTCTACTTTGCGCCTCGTTCGAACAACGACAGGCCACCGCAGCGTAGAGGTTAGTATGTCTGCCTATGACGCTGGTTCGAATCCTGGCAAGAATATTAGAAAAAAAAAACTGTCTCTGGTGGTTTTGCCACTTGGCAACATTTGTGTGGTACTGTACCATTTGGTATGGCAGCCATGTAAAAACTTCTCCCCAAGAGGTGTCGCACTGCGTCAAGCCGTTCGAACTTTGCTATAAAAAGGAGGTCCCTTATCATTGAGCTTAACCTTCCGGCGAGTCATTCGGCAACGGTTATTCTACTATGGCTACCTCACCCATAGTACAATAACTTCAAAGTCGTCCTAATTCGAAACACATAAATTCGATTAGAAAGTCTTCTATTCGCATGAAAGTTTTAATTCGACCTCATTTTCCAAATTGTTTATTGTCTAAGCAAATAAGAATTCTATGTAGGCTACCAAAAGGTTTTTTTCAGCATTTTGTAGCCAACACATTTAGGAAGACATTTTTCGCGACAAAGAATGCCTTTCACTGGCAACGCACATACTAAACACACTCGTTCACTTTGTTGTTATTTCATTTTCACTTCTTAGTTGATGTTCAACTCACATCCTGGTTTATGGGTATCAAATACGAGTGACAAAAAAAAACAGTGAAGAAAAATAGCGCCACTTTAAACTAACAAATGTCTAGAGAGAAAAAAAGAAAAAATAATCAGTAACACACGATTGGAGCATTGCGTTGCAAAGAAAGCATTTGAACAAAATGAGAACATCTGCTAAAGACCTGATGCAGATGTGGAGCCAAACACACTAACAATACACCAGCATACTCAGCAGACAACGACATTAACATTAGAATTCAACAACTCCAAGACAACATCCTCGTTTCTATTATCATTTGCGTTAGGCCATTGGTGGCAGACATGGCGCGACATTAGTTGAGCTTTTAAAAAGAGATGAGTTTGAACGATGCATCTGTGGATTATTAATTGCCGCCATTGTCGCCAATGTTTGCTATAGAGGGGTACTAGCCAACACTTGGGACACTTTCCCACTTAACATTGGGTGTAGGCTAAGGCAAAGCAATTACCTAAAGCTCAGATGCTGCGAATTACACCAAAAAATGGATTAGCTCAATAAGTAGCAGAGTTTTTTTAACTACCAGATTTAACTAAAACTAGCGTGTTGACATTTTACACAGATTTTGGTCGTTGATGTAGGTTAAGGTTTAGGTTCAAAATTTCAGGCGAAAAGTAAACAAAATGTAAGTCTCTTAATCAGACCTAGAGATTATAGAATGAGTGATCCCTAGAAATCACATTTTTATGCGATTTTGCTAAATTTTGTTTCCACTACTACTACAACTAAATTCCCATGAACATTCATTCCACTAAAGAACAGAGGATACTTCTCTCATATCAATAAGTGCAGACTGATTAAAGTTTAAGCTCAATGATAAAGGGCCCCCTTTTCCGAGTCCAAACGGCGTGCCGCATAGCGACACCACTTGGTGGAGAAGTTTTAACATGGCAGGATATCTCAGAAATGTAGCCAGCATTAGTAAGGGGAAAACCATCGCTAAAAATTTTTCTGATGTTCACGCCGGCATACTAATACTAATACTAAAACTAATACTAATACTAATACTAATACTAATACTAATACTAATACTAATACTAATACTAATACTAATACTAATACTAATACTAATACTAATACTAATACTAATACTAATACTAATACTAATACTAATACTAATACTAATACTAATACTAATACTAATACTAATACTAATACTAATACTAATACTAATACTAATACTAATACTAATACTAATACTAATACTAATACTAATACTAATACTAATACTAATACTAATACTAATACTAATACTAATACTAATACTAATACTAATACTAATACTAATACTAATACTAATACTAATACTAATACTAATACTAATACTAATACTAATACTAATACTAATACTAATACTAATACTAATACTAATACTAATACTAATACTAATACTAATACTAATACTAATACTAATACTAATACTAATACTAATACTAATACTAATACTAATACTAATACTAATACTAATACTAATACTAATACTAATACTAATACTAATACTAATACTAATACTAATACTAATACTAATACTAATACTAATACTAATACTAATACTAATACTAATACTAATACTAATACTAATACTAATACTAATACTAATACTAATACTAATACTAATACTAATACTAATACTAATACTAATACTAATACTAATACTAATACTAATACTAATACTAATACTAATACTAATACTAATACTAATACTAATACTAATACTAATACTAATACTAATACTAATACTAATACTAATACTAATACTAATACTAATACTAATACTAATACTAATACTAATACTAATACTAATACTAATACTAATACTAATACTAATACTAATACTAATACTAATACTAATACTAATACTAATACTAATACTAATACTAATACTAATACTAATACTAATACTAATACTAATACTAATACTAATACTAATACTAATACTAATACTAATACTAATACTAATACTAATACTAATACTAATACTAATACTAATACTAATACTAATACTAATACTAATACTAATACTAATACTAATACTAATACTAATACTAATACTAATACTAATACTAATACTAATACTAATACTAATACTAATACTAATACTAATACTAATACTAATACTAATACTAATACTAATACTAATACTAATACTAATACTAATACTAATACTAATACTAATACTAATACTAATACTAATACTAATACTAATACTAATACTAATACTAATACTAATACTAATACTAATACTAATACTAATACTAATACTAATACTAATACTAATACTAATACTAATACTAATACTAATACTAATACTAATACTAATACTAATACTAATACTAATACTAATACTAATACTAATACTAATACTAATAAAAATAAACCAGTCTCCCGACTCGAAATCTAGAGCCCCGGAAGCTGCGATTGTTATCCGAATTAACTGAAATTTTGCACGCGGTGTTCTAAAGGGTGATTTTTTTGAGGTTAGGATTTTCATGCATTAGTATTTGACAGATCACGTGGGATTTCAGACATGGTGTCAAAGAGAAAGATGCTCAGTATGCTTTGACATTTCATCATGAATAGACTTACTAACGAGCAACGCTTGCAAATCATTGAATTTTATTACCAAAATCAGTGTTCGGTTCGAAATGTGTTCATTCACCGTTCAGCGATGAGGCTCATTTCTGGTTGAATGGCTACGTAAATAAGCAAAATTGCCGCATTTGGAGTGAAGAGCAACCAGAAGCCGTTCAAGAACTGCCCATGCATCCCGAAAAATGCACTGTTTGGTGTGGTTTGTACGCTGGTGGAATCATTGGACCGTATTTTTTCAAAGATGCTGTTGGACGCAACGTTACGGTGAATGAACACATTTCGAACCGAACACTGATTTTGGTAATAAAATTCAATGATTTGCAAGCGTTGCTCGTTAGTAAGTCTATTCATGATGAAATGTCAAAGCATAGTGAGCATCTTTCTCTTTGACACCATGTCTGAAATCCCACGTGATCTGTCAAATACTAATGCATGAAAATCCTAACCTCAAAAAAATCACCCTTTATTACGACTTTCAAAAACCGTGCCAAGTACGATCCAAATCGGTCTATGTTGTTGTTGTAGCAGTGTGTAATGTTCAATCTTTCGTCTGCTTGTTTCCGTTAAATATCCACATCTAGGAACTCTGCGACTAAAGTGGGGCCCGTCAAAATCTGGGTCCGAGTCGAGTTGATCTGGGTGGGCAGTTAAACGGGTGACGTGTGGTTCCAGCTCACAGTCGGGACACTCTTCCCAAACCGTTGCCACCAATCCTTGCTTTGAAGAAGATGATGCGGCTGCATCTGCCGAATCGTAATTGAGCCACAACTACTCTGGTTTGCCGGAGGAGGTCAATTTCATCAAGTGCAATGGGAGACGGTCGTTCTCCAAGGACAATATTCACAGGGTAGTGTAAACAATTGACCTGTGTCGTGTGAACCCAAGTCTCAATCGAGACACACTTCCCGCACGTTGGCATCAATCCTTGCTTTGTAGAAGTTTATCTGCCAGACAATAATCGAGCAACAACTACTCTGGTTCCCGGAGGTGCTCAATTCCTTCAAGTGCAATGGGAGACGGTCATTCTCCAAGTGCAACATTCATTCGATAGCTTTGCACCGCATATGCTACCTTGTCTGCATGAATGTGGTCTAGAACCGTTTGATATGCCGCTCTATATGTCTTGAAACGTTCATTAAGATCAACCTTAAGGCTTCTGAGCGGTGGATACCTATCCCAGAGATGATGATTTGGATGTTGCCTGCGGTAACAGCCCAAAAGGTATTGCTTAGACAGAATGTAGTTACGTCTTCGCACTGGTAGGATCTTTGTCTCCTCATGGAGGCGGTCTACATGAGAACTGAGGAGACAGCCCGTCGCAGTTCAGAGGACTGCATTCTGACAGATTTGAATATGTCACAAAGTTGACGAGACCATACTGGCGCTGCATAACTTACCGCAGACCGGCCAATTGCTTTGTACATGGCCAACAAGGTTTCTTTGTCTGCACCCCAAGTGCTGTCCGCAAGTGACGTGAGGACCTTGTTTCTATTTCTGACCTTATCGCATTTTGCTGTGGCATGTAAGGAGAATTTGTTAGAGCTGTCAAATGTGATACCAAGTATTTTGGGACACTTGATGGTCGGACCATTACCTACCCACCTCATGCGCGTATGTAAACAATGAGGCTAAATATTCGGTTGCATTTATCCTCAGATCTCTTGCAGCGAAATAGCGGCAAGATCGTTGGGGTAGATATTTAACCTATCGCAAATGCCAATAATGGGTGGGGTCTGATCCCACGATCATACAATCGTCCGCATATGATACGATCTTAGAGGATAGGTAGAGGTTATCACCCAGGGGTATCACCCTGCCTTGAAGAACTCCCTGTTTCACTGTACGGAGTTTCGAATTCTTATCTCTTAATTCCACAAACTATTGGTGGCCACACAGATAATTCGTGATCCAGCGTTTCAGGCTTAGCTGGAGGGATGTTAACGATTTTCTCATATAATCGAACATGACTGACCGTATCGAATGCTTTCGATAGGTCCGTCCAGTGCCACGAGGACCGTCCTATCACATGGCCTGGGCTGATTGCAGCTACCGCAAATGTGTGCGGTGATGGCATGCAAAGCAGTTGTTGTGCTGCGGAGTCCTTGAAAGAATGGAAAGGCTCGGGTGGGGTGGTCCCTCAAGCGACTTGGCTACTGGTGACAGAAGGGAGATATGTTTGAACGACTCCCCTTGCTCGGGTCCTTTCCAGACTTCAGTAGCGGGATCACTCTTCCCATCGGGTACTATACGATGTTGACAGGTTGAGGACAGTCTTATGGTATTCGACTCCAGATAGATTCAAATTCTTCAGCATCAGTGTAGAAATAACGTAGAGAACCAACGCCTTGGCGCCATAAGCGTAGAAAGGCATCTGGGGGTGGGATGAGCACACCCAAGCAGAATTTTAAAATTTTTTTTCTTTTCAATTAAATTTGCAAATTTCTTTGGCTATTAAAGAGGTTTTAGCCCCCCCTCTAAAAGCTGGTATGACTTCGGTAATGCTTGCCGCCCCGGATGGTGCTTCCAGCTTCGTTCACGGTAAATTGTGATGACCATTGGATCGGAGACCAGGGATTCGATGTTCCTAGCGTTGCCACTCTCAGGATGCTCAATAAATTTACGGTTGAACAACCTGGCGCATCTTTTCGGGTCAGTCACAGTTATGCCAGACGTGATTGAGGTCCTGTCGTTCCTTTTATCGAGGTTCGAGAGTGACTTAACACTAGATTACAGCTTGCCTAATCCGATACCGTTCCTGGCGGTCTACATTGAGAACCCCAGGAGCTGAGATCTGTTTTCGTCTCCCTTACCATAATCGGGCCTGATTGATCACTGATCACAGAATGTGTGAGGTGGTGTGGTGTTCACGAAAGGACGTCGAGTTTGAACATCTTTACGGACAGTAAACTGGCAATCAGGGCTATAGCAACCACGTCGGTAAGCTCACAAACAGTCGTGGTGTGTAAAAAAGATATAAACTCCTTCACTGAGGATGACAAGATCCGCACTATTTTGGTGTCGGGCCATAGCCGAGTACGGGGAATGAAGAGCAGACAATTTGGCAGTGAAGACAAGAGGACTCCCGTAAATAACCTTGATTTAAGGCCGTGGGAGACAAACTCGCATGTGAAACAGCGAAACAATCGGTAGGACGGTGAAAATCCTATGGAAGTAAGAAGGAGGTCAGTATAGGACTACGAGCTCAATTATGCAATATTGGCGAGGCAAGTGATAGCATGTGTAGGGCATGTGGGGAAGATGATGAGACGTTGGAGCATTTCCTATGTCATCGCCCGGCTGTCGCGGCAAACAGACATTGGTACTTAGGTGTGAATACGATACCAAACATGAACCAAATTAGGGGATTGGTATGGAAAACAATTAAGGATTTTCTAAGTATCACGGAATTCCTAGCTTAGAATTTTCTTTTTCGAGGAGAGCGCTTACCATCGGATTACTAGTTTAGGTGCATGTCCATAAAGGCAGGGGCGTATTAATATCCGTACTCTCTTTTCAATCTAACCTAAAGTACACATGTGTCCTTCAACTAAGTTCTCTTGTACAGATTTATAGTACAATTTATCGCTCGTTCCCAAGATTCGGCCGGGCCGACCTAAGCACATTATTACTTGTTGGCAACTGCTTTGGATACTAAATAAAATATTTTTTTTGGCAAATTCTGTCCAATTTAACTTTTCTCCTTTTAAGGAGCTTCAAATTGACTTATTTTTAATGGCCTAAGCCTTGATCTTCCCCAGCAGTATATGTCGGCCATAATAAGAAATATAAAAATTAACTGTTCTTAATGTACATAGTAAACACTCGTATAATCTGCTAAATGTCTTCATGGAAGGTAATTATAAAATTAATGACTCTAATGATGATCATTAAAGACTTCATCATGAGATTCATCAACAGCTTCCCATTCTCTTCGTTAGTTTTAATGACAAAGATAATGACGGCAATAATGATGATGGCGACGACGATGGTGATAATGATGATGATGATGAAGACGACGAAGTGGTTGGTGATTGCCAAGTATGGATTTAACTTGAACATTTCGCCTTATCCATCCGTAAACGAGTGCTCGTATGTAGTTTATAGTAAATTGACATACTAATTGCACAGTTATCCAATGAGCAAGCACCATCATACAGAGACATCTGTGCCGCAACAGTGGCAAGCAAAATTGATTGGACGGGGATAAAAAAAACTTATATTCTACTATATAAGAATAAATTGTTGCGCTTTGTTTGTTTGTCTGTTCCGCATAGACTTAAAAGCAGCTGAACCGATTTTCATAAAATTTTCACAGATGTTAGAGTTGGGCCTCCGGCGAAAATAGAGTATTACATTTTCTTGGTACCCCAAAAACACGAAATTGGTATAAAATTTGAGGTCAACTAACCTGGGGGGACGCCCCATCTGAAAACCCACCCGAACGGACATGTTTAGTCTCAAATTTTCTTAATACCTCAAAAACACGAAATTGGTATAAAATTTGAGGTCAACTAACCAGGGGGGACGCCCCATCTCAAAACCCACCCGAACGGACATGTTTACTGACTGGGACAATATGGGTATCTAACGAAAGGTATTTAAGAGTAGAGTACGAACTTGGTATTAAAATGTCACCCTTGGTGTCGGGGGGTCCCCCATCCCCAATATGTGTAACAAATGAGAAGTATTTAAGTTTAAAGTACGAACTTGGTATAAAAATGTCACCCTAAGTATCGGGGGGTCCCCCACCTCCAAAAACACCACCCAACAGGACACTTTTACCACTTTGGGCAGTATGGGTATCAAAGGAAAGTATAGTACAAATCTGAGATAAAAATTTATTCCGTGGGGCCTAAAGGCCCCCCCATTCCCCAAAACCCCCCAGCAGGACATATATACCGATTGGGACAATATATGTATCAAATGTAAGGCATTTAAAAGTATAATAAAAAGGCGATATAAAATTTTATTCCTGTGTATCTGAGGCGCACCCCACCTCCCAAAAACCCCTCAACAGGACATATTTACCGATTGGGACAATATGGGTATCAAATGAAAGGTGTTTGGATGTTAAGTGCACAACTGTTATAAGAATTTCGTTCAAGGTTTCTACGGGGCCTCTCCAACCCTAAAAAACACCAAATCGGTCATGAATGTCCAACGTCACAAAATGGATATCAAATGAATGGTCTTTGAGTCTTGACCCCGAATCTGTTATACACATTTGGGACAAAGTCTGAAATCGGCACACAACCTAACGCTTCAATAAGACGTGTAGTTTGATCGGAATAATACGGGAATTTACCAAAAGGTCCATGACATTAGAGTTCGAATCTTATGTTGATATAAGAATTCAAGTATCTGGGTCACGTCCTGCCGTTCAGCCGGACATGTAGATCGTCTTTTGGGTGTTACCTCTCCTACCAATAAAAATAACACCAAATTGTCATGTAGAGCGACCTATATTGTATTCAAATGAGAGGACGTGTCAGAGGGCAATCGCCCTCCCATCTTACCCAAAAAAAGGGAATTAAAAATAATAAATGAAGGCCGATCAGGATAGCATAGGACAGCACAAAATGGTCTTTGGTAGGAGAGTACACTTTTTACCCTCCAATTGGGATAGACACAGCGGGACCTGCGGATCTTTAAAACTGTGGTATCCCATGTGGTAGCTTTGAAATATGATTTTGAATGTAGATAACCAATACAAAAAAAAATTAATAAGTGTGGATCTGAACGAGACCCGTAGCCCTGAACATATGTATCACCACCTTCACAATACTTGACATTATGGGGGCACGATGCTGATATTATTTTAGTGTCTGCCCCCTAAACTCCCTTTAAACCGGCCATGTTTGCCTGCTATGGCAATAAGGGACTAAAATGATAGGCACTTGAAAGTAGAAAGCGAATTTGATATCCAATTTTGAGACCAAGTATATGGGGGTATTCTCTACCCGTAAACTCCATCTTAACCGGCTCAAATAAAAGGAATTTAAAAGTAGAGAGGCTAAGTGCGTGTGTGGCCGCCCTGACCAACATACCTCTCAAACTGGATATATTTGTGGATTATGGCAAAAATAGGCTCAAATCTGATATCTGTTTTATGGCCAAGTGTTTCAGGGACGACTCATCTCATAAAGTCCCCCTGAGCCACACATTTATACCGATTCAATAGGTAGCTCAAGTTTGTTTTTTTTTTTCAAAAACGCCAGTTCTCGGAGATGGTGGGGCGATTAAAGCGAAATTTAGTTTGTTTATAATAACTCAAAAACAGGAAATTGGTAAACTTATTTAAGGTGGGATATCTAGGGCCCCACCCCCAAAGTTCGCCAAATAATGGCAATATTAGGCTCAAATGAAAGGTATTTGAGACTAGAGCACGAATCTGATACATGGGGGTCGACCTCACCCCCATACCGGACATATTTACCGGCAATAGCAATATAAGACTCAAATGAAAGAAAAAATGCGCTTGCTTGCTCTAGAAGTGAAAATCGGACGATATACTTATATGACAGCTATATCTAAATCTGAACTGATTTCTATAAAATTCACCAGTAATGTCGATGGTCATAAGAATATCCTTCCTGCCAAATTTCGAAATAATCGGTTAACAAATGACCATCTAATTGCAATATTACTGCAAATCGGACGAACATATATGTGGGAGCTATATCCAAATCTGAACCCATTTTTTCCAATTTCCGCAAGCTTTGCCCCTAGGCCGAAGAAAATGCCCATACCAAATTTAAAGACGATCGAATGAAAATAGCGACCTGTAGTCTGTACACAAATTAACATGGACAGACAAACAGACAAACAGACGGGCATAGCTAAATCGATTCAGAAGGTGATTGTGAGTCGATCCGTATACTTATCAATGGGTCTATCTCTCTTCCTTTTGGGTGTTACAAACTAATTCACTAAGTTGTAATACCCTGTATCACAGTAGGGGCCGACCGACTTTTCCCTTTCTTACTGGTTTTCATAAGTGTCTATTGAGTGCCAAATTTTGGGTCTTATGCAGTTGTCTGATATATACCCCTCACAATGGACTTTGCGATTTGTATACCCTCCACCATAAGGTGGGGGTATACTAATTTCGTCATTCTGTTTGTAACTTCTCGAAATACTCGTCTAAGACCCCATAAAGTATATATATTCTTGATCGTCATTACTTTTAAGTCGATCTAGCCATGTCCGTCCGTCTGTCTGTCGATAGCACGCTAACTTTCGAAGGAGTAAAGCTAGCTGCTTGAAATTTTGCACAAATGCATCTTATTAGTTTAGAATTGTAAATGGGCTATATCGATTCATATACCTGCCATATAAACCGATCTTGGATCTTGGCTTCTTGAGCCATTAAAGGGCGCAATTCTTATCCGATTTAGCCTAAATTTTGCACGAGGTGTTTTATTACCACTTCCAACAATTGTGTTTAGTATGGTTGAAATCAGTTAATCACCTGATATAGCTGCCATTTAAACCGATCTTGAATCTTGACTTCTTGAGCCACTAGAAGGCGCATTTCTAATCCGATTTGGTTAAAACGGCTTCTCCCTTGACCTTCAACATACGTGTCAAATATGGTCCGAATCGGTCTAAAGCCTGATACAGCTCCCATGTTAGCCGATCTCCCTATTTTACTTCTTGAGCCCCTAAAGGGCGCAATTCTTACCCGTATTGTCTGAAATTTTACGTAATAACTTCTACTATGGTCTCCAACATTCAATTCAGTCAGTATCGGAACAAGGGCGTGCTTCTCACATATGAAGGAGTGCAGTCCGATTTAAATTTAAGCTCATTGATAAGGGGTCTCCTTTTTATAGCCGATTCCGAACGGCGTGCCCCCTCACCTCTTTGGGGAGAAGTTTTTTTTGCCTAACTTTAAAGGTTTTTATACGCATCACCGAATGATGAAAGTATTATCATCTTGTCATTCCATTTTTCACATACAAAAATCCATGCCGAATAATGATCAGACCACGACCACTTTTGGGTAATTCCCAATGGATATAGCTGCCATATAAACAGAACAGAAAATTTAATGGATTGTGGCATTTACACCCGACTTCGCTGAAATTGGAATAGTGTTTTTTTTTTTTTTTGGATCCCCAATATTTGCTCCATATAGACTGACTTCTAGATTAAAGGTCAGCCATGCGCTCGCTTCCGGACTAAACTAACATCTATTGGGTTGCCCAAAAAGAAATTGCGGATTTTTTTAAAAGAAAGTAAATGCATTTTTTAATAAAAATTAGAATGAACTTTAATCAAATATACTTTGTTTACACTTTTTTTCTAAAGCAAACTAAAAGTAACAGCTGATAACTGACAGAAGAAAGAATGTAATTACAGAGTCACAAGCTGTGAAAAAATTTGTCAACGCCGACTATATGAAAAATCCGCAATTACTTTTTGGGCAACCCAATATATACCAGTTTACCCATTTTTTTTGTCTTCCGTCATTATTTATTTCCTTCTTTCACTCACTTTTGCCCTCCACTGTCCCCCGATGACTGCAAAATTGTGCAGTGTTCTAGTTTCGTATCTGAAATGCGGAATACTGAACAATTGCATCGCTTATGTTGAACAAAAAGAAAAAAAAAACAATAGAACAATAGATGTGTCTATAGCGAGAGCATTTATAAAATGTTCAACAAAAACTAGGAAGGCATACATATAATTTAAATACTTTATTTAATCTGTTGTGAACAGAGAAATATTGCCCTCGTTATGTCTGATGGCATGTCTCTGTGAACATCTCAACTTGAATATTGTCGAGAATAATTGTGTGAAACAATTAAATGCATTTATTGCTATAATACAAAATAAATACAAATTAAAGGATAAAGAGATCAATACCATTAAGTTGCTTATGAAACTGAAATTTTCCAATGGTTCCTGGTAGACTTCAAACAATACTACCGTATAATATGTTTCAAATGGAAGTCATTTTACCGACACTTAAGCCAAAACTGTCATAAGGGACTAATGATTTATAGTTGTAGGAATTGTAAATTTAAGCCTTGCAATAGCTTTTATACGTATAGACCTTAATGAATATTTTTATTTTCTTCTTTCTTGCAGGTATGTGAAGTCCATTCAAAAGAAACTGTTTGAAGTAAGTTTTGTGGCTTAAGAAGAGCCATCATTGTTTGTAGCATTTTTAAATATTTAATAAATAATCTGCAGTTCATCATGGTTTATAGTAAAATATGTCCACCTATGAATCCAATCCTGATTAGAGTTCGAACCTAGCCGGGAGACTTCTATAATGCATATGGGAGAAGTCTACACGGAACAATTGAAACCAATTATTCAGCCACTTTGAGAGATTCTTTTTATACTCTACACCACCACTGGGGTACAGGGTATTGTAACTTAGTGCATTTGTTTGTAACACCCAGACGGAAGAGAGATAGACCCATTGATAAGTATGTCCATCGACTCAGAATCACTTTCTGACTCGATTTGGCTTTGTCCGTCTGTCTGCCCATGCTAATTTGTGTACAAAGTACAGGACACATGTTTTATCCGATCGTCTTCAAATTTGGTACATACATTTTCTTGGCGTAGATATAAAGCCTATTGAAATTGTAAAAAATCGGTTCAGATTTGGATATAGCTCCGATTTGGATTAATATTGCTTTTATGTGGTCATTTGTTAACTAATTCTATCGAAATTTGGCAGTAAAGATGTTCTCTCGACTCAAGATTAATGGTGAATTTCATAGAAATCGATTCAAAATTAAGAATAGTGTTTGGGGTAGTCCCCTAAACACTTAGCGCTGAAAATATATCAGCATCGTTCTCCACTCTCAAATATCATTTATTTGAACCCCATATTGCCACTGGCCTCAAAGTTGGACATTAATTCGTTTTCTAATCTCAAATACCTATAATTTAAACCCCTTATTGCAAAAGTCAGCAAATATGGGCAATTTGGGCTCCAATTTCGAGCTCCACTCTCTTTAAGATCCAAACTGTCATGGTGAGTATATACGTCCTATTTGGGAGTTGTTGTGGCGGTGGGACATCTCCTAGACAGTTGGTCCCAAATGTTGATATCAGATTCGTGGTCTACTCCAAAATACCTTTCATTTGAAGCCCCATTTTTCAATAGTCGACATACATGTCCTGTTTGGAGGGAGTTTGCGGCCACTCAGTGACTTAGACCTGAAAATATATATCAGATTCGTGTTCTTCTTTAAAATACCTCTTATTTGAGCCCCACATTGCAATGGTCAGCAAAGACATCATATTTGGGTGGTTTATGGGTGTGAGGTGGTCCCCCAGAAACTTTTTCCCGAATATTGATACCAGATTCATGCTTTACTCCCAAAGACCTTTCATTTGAGCCCCACATTGGAATAGTCGTAAATTTGTCCCCTTTGTGGGTGTTTTTGAAGAGGGGCGGCCGCCAAACACTTGGACCCACATATTGATATCAGATTCGTATCCTTCTTGCCAATACCTTTCAGCTGTGCGTCTCGTAGTGCCATGGTTGGTAAATATGTCCAATTTAGGGGTGTTTTGAGAGTTGGGGTAGTCCCCCAAACACCCCGTCCGACAACTGAAGTTCAAATACATTTTCTAATCCTTAATAACTTTTATTTAAGTCCCATATTTTCGTAATTGGTCTATATATACCTATTTGGTAGGTTTTGGCGGGGGGATTCCCCATAGGAAATCCATCCGAAATTTGGATACCAAATTTTTGTATCTAAATTGCTAAAAGAGAGCGTAAGGGGGAGGGTATGTCCCCCTTCAGATATCAAAAAATTAAGTATCCTATTTACACCACGGGATCATTATGCACCATCTGTGAAAATTTCAAGAAAATCGTTTCAGCCGTTTTTGAGTCTATACGGAACAGACAAACAAGCAAACAAATAATCACAAATTGATTGATATAAGATATATATTGACCGATTTTCACTCCTAGAGTCACTGCCAGCTTATTTATTGAGCAATCATCCCAAATTTTGTACAACGCCTTCCTCGACGACTACCACAATATCTTAGAAGTTTGTTCGAAATCGGTTAAGATTTAGTAATAGCTCCCGTGTATATGTTCGTCCGATTTTGAGAAATATTGCAATAAAGTGCTCATTTGTTAATCGATTATCTCGAAATTTGGCAGGAAGGATTTCCTTATGACTCTTAATATTACAAGTGAATTTCATAGAACTAGGTCCAGATTTGGATATAGAACTAGATACATAGAACTAGGTCCAGATTTGGATATAAATGTATTTCGTCCGATTTTCACTTCTAGGCATTCTTGGCATATTTGTCTTCCTTTTCATTTTATGGTACACCATCTGTCTGGGAACTGAAGTCAGCACTTTGTCATGACACTGGAATTTATGGAATTTTTAAGGACTTTTCACTCAGTTCAGGCTATTGTAATGACAGATACGATATCAATATGTCGATTTTCCAAAAAATCGACATATTGATATCGAATGCCTCGGATCCCGATGGATCGTTCTCAGAACAGCATCTGCCTCCCAAACTTATCTTTCGGGATAAGGAATCCTGAAGCTCCTTACTCAAACAGGTATATATTATTCTGAGACCTTTCTCAATCAATTCTTCTCATCTGCCCAATTTGTCAATGAACAGCCCATGAACATTCCATTAAGGAACAGGGGCAAACTTCTCACATATCAATGTCCGAATTATGTGTAAGCTCAATGATAAGGTACATCCTTTTTTAACCTAGTTCGAACGGCGTGCCGCAGTGCGATACCTCTTTGAGGAAAAGTTTTTATTTACATGACTGACCATTTTTATTCCCTTAACTAAAACTGTGGAACAGGGCTTTGTGCATTTTTTGTAACATTAAGAAGGAGACAACATAAAACCATTGTAAAGTATACCAATCGGCTTAGAATTATTTCTTGATCCGGTTTAGACTTTTTTGCTCGTCTATCAATCCATGTATTTTTGTAATCAGGGTACAGGTCGCATTTGTTATCCGATAACCATAAAATTTTTAACATACCATTTTTTGGCCCAAGGAGAAATGCTATTGACGTTAGAAAAAATCGATTCAGATTTAGATATAGCTGACCTATATCTATTATCCGATGTGTCTTATTATGGCTGCAGCAGCCAATCTTTACAAAATTTTGCGGGATATCGACGTCTCAACTTATTTGCAAAATTTCATCAAACTCATTCCAGTTTTAGATATAACTCCCGTCATCAGTAAATTTTCTGGGGGCGGGAACTAAACTCCCTTAAAAGCATAAAATTCAGTAAATTTATTTGAAAACAACGTAATTTTTAAATAATTCTGGGGGCAGTGGTGGGTTTAGCTAAACCTATTCTGGTGGTTGCTTAGCCCACCCCCCTCACACGCTTATGACTCCCATATAACTTATTTTTCATACTATGTGACCTATACAGCCACAGTTTTTCTCCGATCTCAAAAATATTTTGCCCGAGGCGTTCGATTTAACTTCTCAACTTGAGCGTAAAATTTCACCAGGCTTTCTTTTTTTAATTTAACCTTAGAAAATATTATTCCGGGGGCGGAAGGGAGCATACTCGGCGTTGTAGGCCGATAAATAGTCGGCTCCGCCCGACTTTGGACTTTCCCCCCATGTTTCAATTGGCATAGTACCTCACAAATTTCCCAGCATTGGGAGTGGATAATCAACGCTGAAAATTTTTTCTGAAGCTCTCTCCAGAATTCGAACCCAGGCATTCAGCGTCATAGGCGGACATGCTAACTTCTGCGCTACCCTGGCCTCCTCCATTTTTAGTATCGAGAAATGGAACTGTATCTTTCCTGTACTCCTTCAGCTTGACACAATCTTAACTGCACAGTTCCGAATATAGACCAGCATCCCTTCCAGACCTGCTTGCGATGTGGATTTCAACTCTCCCTGGATACCAACGCATAACTGGCTTTGTCCCTTTGAACTTCCTGATGCGAGAGCGTATATTTAGAGCCTTCCATGAAACCAGTGTTTCATATGTAAGCACTGGTCTCTCGATCTGAAATTTAAAGTTGACAAAAGCCTTTTCTAGTGTCCAGAAGGCCACCATGGAGTAGTACATCGGTCGCACAAGTTCTTTGAGGGCCTTTCACCGACCTACCTTTGTGACATACCCCACTGAAGTCATTCTGTATCAGTTGGTAGTGCGATACTGTGAAAGTTGGCCTCCTCCTGGCTACCTGAAAAATACGTCTTCCCCAGAAATTTCACCGTATCTAAGCTATCCTCTATGATATTCTTATCGTGCCTTCTAAAGGAGCTAGGGGTGCTGGAATCAGTTTTCACAAAATGTTGGACATGAAAACATCTTTGCTAAGTCCCGGTGTTCATCGTGACTAATTGTACTCACGCGGCGGTACTCATTCTGGACGTAAGGATTTAAGAAAGGCTTATTCAGGCTCTGCATGTCAATTCGGCTGCGGATTCCAATTCCCTTGCGTCCGAAATAGGCATACCAGGGTGTCCAGCTTTTGTACACGTTTGGATTTTCGTCCCTACATTTCATTCAGACTATTCAGTTCCAATGTCTAATAGGACCAGTTGGTCTTACACGGCGGTAATCGTTTTGGAGATGGTTTCAGAAAGGATTCGTTTGGGCACTGCGTGACAGGATTCACTGATGTTCTAGCTTCTGCATACGTTTCTTAAATAACTCTTAGTTGAACTTTCTTCCTTTAATTGGCAAATTTTATCCGAAATAATGAAATTTTTACACCCACCGCCTTAGGATTGCAAATTTTGCCCATGAACAGGGACAAACTTCTCACATATCAATGAGTGCAGTCCGATTCAAGTTTAAACTCAATGATAAGGGGCCTCCTTTTTATAGCCGAGTCCGAACGGCATGCCTCAGTGCGACACCTCTTTGGAGAGAAGTTTTACATGGCATAGAACCTCACAAATGTTGCCAGCATTAGGAGAGGAAAACCACAGCTGAAAATTTTTTCTGATAGTCACGCCAGCATTCGAACCCAGGCGTTCAGCGTCATAGGCGGACATGCTAACCTCTGCGTTACGGTGACCGCCATAGGATTGAGGTATACTAAGCTAGTCATTCCGATAGTAATACCTCGAAATACTGATCTAGGACACCATAAAGTATATATATTCTTGATCGTCTCGACATCCTGAGTCGATCTATCAGTGTCCGTCCGTCTTTAGGTCAAACGCGTAAAGCTAGCCGTTTGAAATTTTGCACTTAATACTTAATATTGATGCAGGTCGTTGAGGATTGCAAATGTGCCATATCGGTTCAGATTTGGACAGAGCTCCCATATAAACCGATCTCCGGATTTGACTTCTTGAGCCCCTGGAAGCCGCAATTGTCCGATTTGTCTGAAATTTTGCACATAGCGTTCTGTTATGATTTCCAACAACTGTACACAATTGTCCGATTTGGCTGAAATTTTGCACATAGCGTTCTGTTATGATTTCCAACAACTGAGCCAAGTACGATCCGAATCGATCTATAACCTGATATAGCTCCCACATAAACCGATCTCCGGATTTGACTTCTTGAGCCCCTGGAAGCCGCAATTGTCCGATTTGTCTGAAATTTTGCACATAGCGTTCTGTTATGATTTCCAACAACTGAGCCAAGTACGGTCCGAATCGGTCTATAACCTGATATAGCTAAATCGACCTCCCGATTTGACTTCCTGAGCCCCTGGAAGCTGCAATTTTTGTCCGATTTGTCTGAAATTTTGCGCTTAGTGTTCCGTTAAGACTTTCAACGACTGAGCCAAGTTCGGTCCGAATCGGTCTATAAACTGATATAGCTCCCATATAAATCGACCTCCCGATTTGACTTCCTGAGCCCCTGGAAGGTGTATTTTTGTCCGACTTGTCTGAAATTTTGCGCTTAGTGTTCCGTGTTGACTTTCAACAACTGTGCTATGTACGGTTCAAATCGGTCAAGAACCTGAGATAGCTCCCATACAAATTGATCTCCCGATTTAACTTCTTGAGCCCCTGGAAGTTGCCATTTTTATCCAATTGGGCTGAAATTTTGCACACAGTGTCATTGTTCGACTTCCGTACGGTCTTTAACCAGATATAGCGCCCATATTTTAGCAGAATTCATGGTTGTGGGTTCCCAAGATTCGGCATGCGGGATTTTAACATGCTTTTACTTGTTCAAATTCTGGTCATTACAGTTAAATCCTAATTTCTATTAAGAAGAATCATAGTTATGTTCAGAGCCCTGCTGGCTACGATACGTCTTCGAAACTCATTTTCTGTAGGGAGAGAGATTTACTTAAGATTACGTGACTTATGTCTACAAATTTTGTTGCCCTTGCAATCATGGTTTCTGAATAAGGATCCATTTCACACACATTCACATTCAGTTCCACAAGTTCGTATATCTCTAGGAGTGGTGCAGATCAAATAGTACTAGGTGACGGCAGCTCATACCCATATTCTCTTGGGTGGCATTGTTGTCTTCAGTGCGTATGGCTTTTCTTACATAGTTTAAATAAAACCTTTTCTCTTCTAACGAGTGTTTGAGAGCAACAATGATTCTGAGCCATTCTGGATTTAGAGATCCTTGGAATTTCTTTTATGTCCAGCACATCCATTGAGAATCGCATGATCCTCAGTTCGAAAAAGGCAGCAGTTTGCATATCCCTACGTCCTGTAGCACAGGAGGGTAATCCACAACAACAACCTTATCCAGCAAGGATTTTTTTTCGATTTGGAACAGCTCTTTTATCATTTAAACTCGAAGGTCAATACTACTGATACAACAACCTTGACACTCTACTGCCGTCGATCTTCGTGAAGGACCCGCTCTACCCATTTTCCAGAGTTTCGATTAAAGTTGGGAGGATTCTTCTTTCAATGTTTAGCATCTTTTCGTGGATAGTCTTTTAGTTTTGTTCGATTTAGGATAGCCATTTGTGTACAATTTTCGCACTAGCCATATCAGGGTGTCTTCGAGATTTGACTTAAAATCTTTTTTTTTTAAGATTCATTTTCCTGAAGCCTTCCTGGTTTTAGTTGCCTTTTACATTTTAATTGCTTGCGAAAACGGAAAATAAACTCCATTTGCTTAACAAGTATTCATACGGTAGGGCACACGCATTCGCTTTTCGCATCCAATAATAACCATAAAGTATTTGCTAAAGTCTTTTACTCCTTGTACATCATAGCCTGAGGAGTGTGTCATAAATGTTGATGACATTTGAAGATACAAGTACTTGGGCCTTTCTCCGGCATATTCTCATTTGTTCGTGTATTTCCGCTATTCAAAGTTCATTGCCGTCCATTCTATTGGATAGTGGATAGGCATCCTTGATGCTTCTTCTTTGTGGAGTGATGATTCCCCTTTTCTTACTAAGTTCGTATGCATATGTGCTTGGGAGCTTATGCATCCATTACATTGAGGTCAGTTTCAATTCATTTACGATCCCCTTCTATTTCAGGCTTATGTACTGCACAAAACTACATGCAATTACACTGAAAGAAAGTTTTAGGTTAATATTCGAAAAAAAAAGTTGGTTTCAATAGTTGAAGTATTGCCTAAAAAAGAGAAAAAGCATGAAATTTGATATGGAAGAAATACTTATGGCAAATTTTAGTTAAACAAGTTTTGGGAGTATACGACTCGATCTCTAACTAAAGATTTAAAGGCCTTTGGTTGTAAGTTTCCTATGGTGGAATGTACTGTATAGGGTCTTTTTGCATGTTACTATGGTGGATTATGTAAAAAGGCTAGTTTCAATGAAAGTGTCATTGCCTGCTTGTATTTTTTAAGGTGTAGAATCGACAAGAACCCTATGGAATATTTCACTTTAACTTTACGATTTGTTTGCTTTTCTCCTTTTTCGTTTCACTTGGAACGCATTTTAGATGAGTGTGTTGTTGCCACCTCTGCTATATGCACACAAAGCTCATATTAAATGTTGCCAAGCACAAAGAATTGAAAATGATTCTTGTTTTGCTTTCTCTTTCATTGCAAGTTTTTTTTTTTAAGTTTAAACATATTTTGCGATTATTTTCTTTTTAAAAATGTTTAAAGACCTGCGGACAAACTTTTGTTTTTTATTTACATACTAGCCGAACCGGGCCCGCTCCGCTGCGCCTTCTTTAACTCTCTAATATCTTTTTTGCGTGGGTACGCTTTACCCAGAATGCGGATATCGAATTCGTGCCATTGTAGACTATGACGTTGAATGCGTTCGAATCCTGGCGACAACATCGGAAAAAGCGATGTTTATCCCTTCCTAATGTTGGTGACATTTGCGAGGTACAATGAATGGTCATTTAAAAAATTTTCCCCCGAAGAGGTATCGCACTGCGATACGCCGTTCGGACTCGGCTATAAAAAAGCTCCCTTATCATTAAGTTTAAACTTGAATCGAAAAGCACTCATTAATGTAGGATAATTTGCTCCTTCTCGGTACCTGGTGGTAATGTTCTTCCTTAGGGTAATGGGGGAGGGACCTCAGACATTTCTACTCAAATGTGGATATTAAAATCGTGCTTCACTTCTAAATCCCTTTAATTTGAGCCCCATATTGCCAAGGCCGGTAAATATGAACCGTTTGGAGGGTGTTTTTGGGGCTGGGGCGGCCACCGGCACTTTACACTGGAATATACATCAAATTCGTTCTTTATTTCCAACGGAAATGAAGTTCAGTTTAGGGTGTGCTTTAGGGCGTACCCCAAAACACTTGGCTCCAAAATTGGATATCAAATCGTTTTCTACTCTCAAATACCTTTCATTTGAGTTCCATATTGTCATAATGGGTCAAATAACCCATTTGACGATCTTTCGGAGGAACAGCGCCACCTAGACTTGAGCGCAAATTTTAATGTCATATTCTTAATTTACTCCCAAACACCTTTCATTTGAGTCCCGTATAGCCATGGTCGGCTAATATGCCCATTTGGGGGTATTTGGGGGTGGGCGACCTCCCATTACTTGGACCTAATGCTTTATGCCATATTTGTTATCTACTGCCAAATACTTTTCATTTGAGTCCCATATTGACATGAATTTCGAATATATCTGTTAAGAGGAGTTTTGGTTTTGGGGGGAGGCCGCTGGGTACTTTGATCCAAATTTTAATACCATATTCGTTTTCTGGTCTCCAATGCCTTTCATTTGATACCCTTATTGTGTCCCCTTCGGACCACTTTCGGATATGGATGGCGTATTTGGGGTAAGGGGAAGGGTCTGCCTCCAACCAATTTCTAAAAATTATATAGCCTGTGCGTCCTTTCAGACAAACGTACACAATCTATGAAAATTTTAAGAAAATGGGATCAGCGGAGCATCATATGGTCATAATGGTGGCGTTTTTGAGGGGTGGCGTGACCCCCTATACTTCGATCTGATTTTGTATGCCAGTTTCGAAATCTACTCCCGAATACCATTCATTTGGGTCCCATATTGAAATCAACGTCCAATGTGTGTTTGAAGTCAAATCCGTCCAGAAGTCAAATCCGAGATGGATTTATATGGCCTATTGACAATCCCAACCGGCCTAAGCTATTGGGAAGTATTTGTGCACCTAGCTTTATTGCTTCGAAAGTAAACGCGCTTTCGCTAGACGCACTGACGGACGGACATGCCCAAATCGACTAAGAATGTCAGGACGATCAAAAATTTATATACTTTGTTGGATATCAGATGAATATTCCGTTACATACGGAATAATGAATTTAATATACCCCCCATCCCATGGTGGAGGGTATAAAAAGTTCCAGAGAGCTGATGTTAAGAAAAAACAGGGATGTGTTTTAGAAAAGTGAAAATAAGTTATTATTTAAACATATAGTGAATTCATATATACAGGGTAGCTAAAACAAAGTGTTACCAATTAAAACGATCACGTTTTTGTTGTGCGATGTAAACTACATTTCAGAATCAATTCACCTTTGCTCGAAATAATCCAGTTTTGCATTGACTATTGCTCTATGGACCAGGCCCGAAGGACATCGAATGATAGATGGTCTCAAAGAGGGTGGTGTGAGCATTCCAAAACTATGTGGCCTAATCTAGACTTGAAGAAGTCTACTGTTTTGCTGTCATTGGCTAGAATAGATGTCTCAGTCATTGTGTCCGTCATGACAGGCACTGTCTAATCGGAAAACATGCGGACAGAATGAAGGTTACCAGCAACGACTCTGCAGAAGCTGTGTGGATATCGAAGAAGAAGGGACTATACAACACCTTCTGTGTGCGTGTCCCGTACTAGCAGTTGGAAGGAGTTTCACTTTAGGTGCTCATTCCTTTAAGAACCTGTCTGATGTAGCGGATAAGAATATTCGCAAGTTATTGGCTTCTTTCAAGCGATGTGGATGGTTCAACGGTAGGAACTAGAAGGCATCTTCCTTCTTCTGTTCCTGTGGTATCACAATGGACGAATACGTCTAAGTGAGTCTGATGGCAGACTACCACTTGAACTTCTAACCTAACCTAACAACTGCAATCCATAGTGATGGGTACCGGAATCAACCTGGTTGAACTAAATGAGTTTAGTTCTGTTTTTTTCTCCTTAAACATCAACAATCAATCATTTGACATCACCAAGCTTGCTGATAGCCATTCCTTTGTTATTTGTATAAGGAAGGAAATGTGATATTGTTTCATTTAAGAAATAAATTTTCTTTTTTTACCTTCTTTTACTTCTCGGTGTTGGTTGGTGTGTGCCTTTTTGTCATTGATTTCCTTTGGAGCGTTTAACAATTTATCTTTAGTTTACACTTGAATGATTATTGCGTTGTGTGGCACCAATACGACTTCACATTGCGTGGCACTTCGATTGAAATAAAGGTAAAAAGAAATATGATGGTTTGCGCTTTACAGGCAAAGGTACCACTTTCCTTTCCTGGGGCCCCTAGCTCACAATCATTTCGAACTAAGATGAGTTTGAAGGCAGAAGAATGATTGTTGCTTGCAAGAGCGCAAGCGCGCGTTGTTTTGTAAATTTTCATTTGGTTAGTCAGTGGGCTGCTTTTATGGATGGTTGAGATGGGACATAATGAATGACCGCTGCAATGCTTCATTGAACCGACACATATGCTCTTATATGTGTATGTGTAGTTTGTTTGATGCACATACGGAAAGAAAAATGAGACACCCATAAATTGTACATCTTGGTTCAGTAACCGTTATATGCAAATGTCTTATTTGTAAGTTTCTGCCTTCTTAATTGTAGTAAAAGGTCTATAAATGGTAATTAGAATCACATGTAAGACGAAACAATTAATTTTAGTTGCTCATATATTTCAAAAACTTCTCCCCAAAGAGGTGTAACATCTCTCTTAATTCCATATCCAAGGTATAACCTTTAAATGCAAGTCATTATTCCCCTACAGAGGTGTCGCACTGCAGCACGCCGTTCGGACTCGGCGAAGGCCCCTTATCATTAAGCTTAAACTTGAGTCGGACTGCGCTCATTGATATCTGAGTGAGTTTGCCCCTGTTGCTTAATGAAATGTTCATGGGCAAATTTGCATTTGCATATATTCTACAACTGTTAAAAGATCACTGAGATAAGTGTATTCGTAGGGTTCGATTATAGTAAATGCCACGATATGAGTAAAGTTTGCTTCACCATACGGATCTGTATTTAGCCATGCGGATAGCGTCGCCTGCAATATGAAGCGCTCCTCCACCATTTTCAACATCCATTCGGTATGATGTGGTCCTCCTATACCTATAGGAAAGTTTTTCAATTGAGCGGTCCCGAACATAAGATAAACAGTTCACCGAACTCGCCTCTCAATATGACCATTGTTACTCGTGCTGTGTGGCATATGGCACCGTCTTGTTGCAACCACATGTCATGCAAGTCAATCTCTTAAATTTTGAGCAAACAAAAGTTGGATATCATTGCGCTCACCATTCATTGTTTCGCTACGATTCGCATCATGTTTGAAGAAGTATGGTCCATTGATGCCACCAGCCCATAAACCGCATCAAACTGTGACTTCTTCTGGATGCATTGATAGCTCTTGCAATGCTTCCGGCTGATCTTCACTCCAAAATCGATAATTCTGCTTATTTACGTACCCATCGAGCCAAAAATGCGATTCGTCTCTGAAGAAAAAGAAGCGCGTGATGAACTTTCTTAGTAGAGCACGCATTTTGATAATAAAATTCAAAAATTTGCCTGCGTTGTTCGTTTCTAAGACGATTCATGGTTAAATTATAGACCAAACTGAAGATGTCTGACGGTGAAATGAACACGAAATGTGCATGAGCTGTTTAAACCAATGTTGCCAAAAAGATAATAGCTAAAAAATCACCCTTTATTTTTCTTCCTATCACTAAGTGGGGGTTCCAGCTAAATGAATTGGAATTCATGGATTGGGTTATATCGGATTATATCTTGATACAGCCCCCATATGGACCGATCCGCCGATTTAGGGTCTTAGGTCCATAAAAGCCACATTTATTATCCGATTTTGCTGAAATTTGGAACAGTGAGTTGCGTTCGGCCACTCGACATCCATCTTCAATTTGGCCCAGATGGGTTCAGATTTGAACATAGCTGCCATAGAGACCGATCTCTCGATTTAGTGTTTTGGGCCCATAAAATGCGAATTCATTGTCCGATGCCGTCGAAATTTGAGACAGTGAGTTAAGTTAGGCCCCTCGACATCTGTCTGCAATATGGCACAGTTCGGTCTATATTTAGATATAGCTGCCATATAGAGCGATTTCACGATTTAAGGTTTTGGGCCCATCAAAGGAGCCCACTGTCACTGTCCCAAATTTCAATATCGTCGACATTTGAGACAGTGAGTTGTGTTAGGTCCTTCAATATTATTGATTAATTTGGCTCAGATCAGTCAAGATTTGGATATAGCTGCCATATAGACTGATATCTCGATTTAAGGTCTTAGGCCAATAAAAGTTGCATTTATTGCCCGATTTCGCCAAAATTTGGGACAGTGAGTTGTGTTAGGCTCTTCGACAACCTTCTGCAAGATGGCACAGAACGGACCAAATTTGGATATAGCTGTCTGTAGAAATCACACTACAGTCTTTAAAAAGAGAGATATTCAGCGGAAAGTTTGCACTGATTTTTTTTGTGTCCATAAGCAGGTTAAGTTCGAAGATGGGCTATATCGGACTATATCTTGATATAGCCCCCATATAGACCGATCCGCTGATTTAGGGTCATAGATCCATAAAATCCACATTTATTATCCGATTTTGCTGAAATTTGGGATAGAGAGTTGTGTTAGGCCATTCGACATCCACCTTCAATATGACCCAGATCAGTTTAGATTTGAATAAAGCTGCCATATAGACCGATCTCGCGATGTAAGGTCTTGGGCATATAAAAGCCGCATTTATTGCATGATTTCCCCGAAATTTGGGACAGTGAGTTGTGTTAGGCTCTTCTACAACTTTCTGCAATATGACACAGATCGGACCAAATTTGGATATAACTGCCATATAGACCGATCTTACGATTTAAGGTTTTGGGCCCATCAATGGCGCCCACTGTCACTGTCCCAAATTTCGATATTGTCGACATTTGGGACAGAGAGTTGTGTAAGCCTTTTCGAAATCTTTCTGCAATATGGCACAGATCGGTCCAGATTTGGATATAGCTGCCATATAGACCGATCTCTCGATTTACGGTCTTGGGCCCATAAAAGTCGCATTTATTGCCCGATTTCGCCAAAATTTGGGACAGTGAGTTTTGTTGGCCCCTTCAATATTATTCTTTAATTTGGTTCAGATCAGTCAAGATTTGGATATAGCTGCCATATTGACCGATATCTCGATATAAGGTTTTGTGCCCATAATAGGCTCATTTATTTTCCGATTTCGTCAAAATTTGGGACAGAGAGTTATGTAAGGCTCTTCGAAATCTTTCTGCAATTTGGTTCAGATCGGTTCAAATTTGGGTATAACTGCTATATAGACCGATCTCTCGATTTAAAATCTTGACCCCATAAAAGGCACATTTATAGTCCTATTTCGCTCAAATTTGACACAGTGACATATGTTAGGCTTTTCGACATACTTGTCGTATATGGTCTAGATCTGCCTATATTTTGTTATGGCTACCAAAAAGACCAATATTTTGTTCTGCAAAATTTAACAATGACTTGTACTTAAAAGACCACTCAATATCCATGTAGAATTTGGTCTAAATCAGAAAATTTTTCGATAAAGCTGCTATGTGGGCATACATTATTCATTTTTCACCGGTTTCTGACGAAAGGTGGTTTATATATATTCCCGAGGTGGTGAGTATCTTTAGTTCGATCCGGCCGAACTTAACGTCTTTTTACTTTTTGGTTTTGTTCATTAGGGGTTGGAATAATTGATAACGGTTTGGTGCTAAAACCAATAACAGTTCGGTAATAAGGCTAGTACCAAACGGTAATTATTATTTATGTTTCTCCACCATAGGATGTGGGGTATACTAATTTCTCGAAGTATTCGTCTGAGACCCCATAAAGTATTATATTCTTGATCGTCGCAACATTTTATGTCGATCTAGCCATGTCCGTCCGTCCGTCCGTCTGTCTGTCGAAAGCACGCTTACTTCCGAAGGAGTAAAGCTAGCTGCTTGAAATTTTGCACAAATACTTCTTATAGGTGTAGGTTGGTTGGGATTGTAAATGGGCCAAATCGGTCCATGTTTTGATATAGGTGCCATATAAACCGATCTTGGGTCTTAACTTCTTGAGCCTCTAGAGTGCGCAATTCTTATCCGATTGGGATGAAATTTTGCACGACGCGTTTTGTTATGATATCCAAAAACTTTGCCAAGTATGGTTCAAATCGGTCCATAACCTGATATGGCTGCCATATAAACCGATCATGGGTCTTGACTTCTTGAGCCTCTAGAGTGCGCAATTCTTATCCGATTGGAATGAAATTTTGCACGACGTGTTTTGTTATGTTTTCAAACAACTGTGCAAAGTATGGTTCAAATCGGTCCATAACCTGATATAGCTGTCATATATACCGATCTTGGGTCTTGACTTCTTGAGTCTCTAGAGGGCGCAATTCTTATCCGATTTGAATGAATTTCTGCACATAGTATTTTGTTATGATAACCAATAACTGTGCCAAGTATGGTTCAATTCGGTTCGTAACCTGATATAGCTGTCGTATAAACAGATCTGGGGACTTGACTTCTTGAGCTTCTAGAGGGCGCAATTCCTATCCGAAATTTGAAGAAATTTTGCAAGACGTATTTTATTCTTTCTTTCAACAACTGTGTCAAATAAGGTTCAAATCGGTCCATAACCTCATATACCTGCCATATAAACCGATCTGGGATCTTGATTTTTGAGCCTCTAGAGGTCGCAATTATTATCCGATTTGCCTAAAATTTTGTACGACGGATGCTCTCATGACCGTCAACATACGTGGTCTGAATCGGTCTATAGCCCGATACAGTTCCCATATAAATCGATCTCTCTATTTTACTCTTTGAGCCCCCAAAGGGCGCAATTCTTATTCGAATTGGCTGACATTTTACACGTTTAATTGTGGTCCAAACCGGACTATATCTTGATATTGCTCTAATAGCAGAACAAATCTTTTCTTATATCCTTTTTTGCCTAAGAAGAGATGCCGGGAAAAGAACTCGACAAATGCGATCCATGGTGGAGGGTATATAAGATTCGGCCCGGCCGTACTTAGCACGCTTTTACTTGTTTTTGAATCATGCGGTGTTGCTTTACTATCAATACCGTATGGCACTGAAATGAGCACGTTTGGTATCAACGTTTCTCTGGGTGTGGCTCATGCTTGGACCACATTCCAACTTTCAAAGCCATTTCCCTTTGTATTCCTTTTTCGGGGCGAATCTAAGCCTAGTTAGTTCACTTTTGACAATTGCAGAATTACTCAGTCAGAGACGGGAGTTTGAATTCAGATATATTTTATCTCTGTGGGAAAAGCAACAGCTCCGTCTTCCTCGGGTGTTCGCCCTACACCCATTTCCATCCCATCACCTATCTCGATAATGCCCCAAGTGATCTTATCATGATATCACTAATCGTTGACAGAATTTTGACACGGACCAACATCGTGACATCGCCCACTTATCTCGTGCTCTCCTTTTTTTGGATCCAATAGGTCTTTGCTTGTCACAAGTTCCACAAATTGGTCAGAATCAGGCTCCTTCCGTCGGCTCACTATACCACCTCTTGAGTTAAGTTGATAATTGTCTCAGTCCATATGGAAATATTAGGATCGGCACCCTAAGTGGTCCAGTGCGGTAGTGGTTACAAAGACTATAAATTTTCATAATGACAAACTATTGCCCATTCAACAAAAATTAAACAGAGGGTGAAAAACAAAATTGACATAGAGCAGAGACAAAGACGAACTTTTTACTCCCTTCATATAAAGCCATTATCTGCTGTGCCATAAATACGTTACAGCACAATGGGTTTTGCTTTGTGAATATTTTGTAGATGTAAAGGGCATGATAATTAAAGCCTCGTGGCGGAACAGCCACTAGTGTAGTAGTTTCTTTGAATTTTCTTTGCGCTTTAATGGCCCTTGCATGAATTGCTGAAATGGTTGAATGCTTGGTCTTTTGACCAGGCTAAGCCTTTGTGATGGATTTCTTTTGTGGGGCGACATTGTTGAAATGCACTTTCATTAAACAATTTCAACTCACTGTCTTAAAAATCAATAAAGGCGAAAAGTATTGACCGATTGCAGTGAGAAGTGTGGAGAGGGTGAATTATTTCAGCTACCACCCCGCTTTTGTTAAACTACCATAAGACCAAGCGTTTGTTTAAATAGCCGCCCATTCAATGTCAGGTCGGTCGTAAGCCTGTCCATATGTCTCAGCACCGGCCAAGTATTTTCTACAAGGTTTACACTTAGTAGGCATTAATTAAAATTATTGAATAATGAAATTTTCGCTTCTATTGGCCACAGGCCTACTTGGCTTGGCTTGATTTCAGTAGGCAGCGTCGGTGGCGGCCTATGCCACCACCAGCACCATAAACATTTTTTACAAAAGTGCGAACACTCTACCCTTGAACTACATTTATTTCATTTGTTTATATTTCAATTTTAAATAAACAGAATGAAGTTTTTTGTTTTGTTTTGTTTTGGTTTTTTTCTTATTTTTATTTCGTATTTTGTTTCTCTCTGCCTTGGCTTCATGACTAATTGTAGGCTAGCTATTTCTATACGAATATGAGCAGTTTGAGCCACTGCACTTAACTTTGAATTCATTCATTACGTCTTTTTCTTTGAGCGTTTCTTAACTTTGTGTTTATTGGCCATTCATTAATCTGACAGCAATGAAACAAACATTTTCTAGAAATGATGTATGTATGAAGGTATGTATCTTTGTACAACTTTTCTATAGAAGTAATTTGAATGTAGTTAAAATTCAAGGTCAATTACCACAAACAACCAACTAAAAGAGAGAGATTGAGCATTGGAGTAATACAAAATGAAAATTCACAGAAAATCTAAAACATTTAAAATGTGTTGGAACAAAACTTACAGAGTTTTCAATGGATAGTTGGTAAACTTACAGAAGCAAAATTGTGTATGAAAATTGGTTCTGTAACAAAATTGCTTTTTCTTATAAAATACTAGCCGCCCCGGGCCCACTCCGCTGCGTCTTCTTTAACTCTCCAATATATTTTTCGGGTGGGGTCACTTCGCCCTGAATACGGATTACTAGATTTGGCTGAGATTTTACACAATGACTTCTACTATGGTCTCCAATATTCAGTTCAATTATAGTCCGAATTGAATTATTTTATTTTCTTGTATCCTTTGTTTGCCTAAAAAGAGACACCGTGCCAAGAGCTTGACAAATGCGATACGCGGTGGAGGGTATATAAGATTCGGCCCGGCCGAACTTAGCACGCTTTTATTTGTTTTTTTTTATAAAATATGGAAAATTTTATCAAAACGGTTTTACTGCCAAAAATTTCTGTAAACATTTATTCTGTCCAATTCTCTTGTCCGAGATTTAAGTTCACTTTGTTTAAAAAATCCAAATTTAGTTATCACCATTAATACACCATCAACCTCTACCATCTTCCATTTTGAGTTTGAACTAAATTTGCATGGAAGTAAACTTAAAGAGGATGTTCGCTTAATTGCTGCCATCTGAAAATGTTTGTGCATATGCATGACATTAACAAAGTGTATTATTCACTCACTCACTCACTCACTCACTTACCATAGAAGGTAACAAAGACTTGACATAATTTTCACGAACATCTCCAGCAAGCATCACTCTACCATATAGGGGTATTAACAATCATCTAGAAGTTGACAAAGCCATAGCTGCTTCAGCAAAGTGGTTGAAAAAAAAAAAAAAACAAACAAAAAATACACTGGAAGAAATAGCAACCCATAGACGAGGAAACATGTCAATTTTCGATAGCATTACCCAAATAAGTAGATACCCACCACACTGGGGAACGACAACGCCAATAATGATCCCCACATCTGCGTGTGAAGGAAAATTGACGTAGTGACGTGTTGTTGAGCGACACATATCAATTTGCGTCAAGCTCACTGCACAATAGACAAAGGGACAAACGAAGCAATGAACGAGCAACGAACAAACTCATTGCCTTCAGAGTCCCAGCTGCAAGCTCATCTCCCAGTCTAGGAGATTTATACTTCAATGTAAACACTCGATGCTTGGGAAACATATTCGAGCACACTAAATGAAGATGTTCATTTTTGTTTACATACTTGTGTACATACATATGGTATATGCATTAGGGTGGTTATTAACAAGCAAATGCGCATTGGGTAGAAAAATAGCCAAAAATTTTGCTATCTTAAAATAATTAAGTTCGGCCGGGTCGAACTTTGGATAGCCACAACCTCGGGTATATATGTAACCCACTTTTCGTCAGAATCCGGTGAAAAATGCATAATGTATGCACCCACAGTAGCTATATCGAAATATGGTCCGATTTGGACCAAATTTGGCACTGACATTGAGTGGTCCAATAAATACTAGTCCTTATTAAATTTTGGTTCAATATCAGTCTTTTTGACAGCTCTATCCAAATATAGACTGATCTGAACCTTATAGGACACGGATGCCAAAATGACTAAGATTAGTCACTGCGACAAATTTCAGCAAAATCGGATAATAAACAGGTCTTTTATGGGGTCAAGACCTTAAAACGAGACGTCGGACTATATGGCAGCTATATCCAAATCTGAACTGATTTGGGCAATCTCCAAGAAGGATATCGCAGGGCCCATAAAATGCCAAATTTCGGCATTTTATGGGCCCAGACTTTAAATCGAGAGATCGGTCTATATGGGAGCCACCCTAAGAGAATCTGTAGCCCCCTCAGAATTTTCGTCCATACATATATTTGTATACCCTCCACCATAGGATGGGGGTATTGTAATTTCGTCATTCCGTTTGTAATGACATTTTAAGTCGATCCAACCATGTCCGTCCGTCTGTCAAAAGTATGCTAACTTCCGAAAGAGTAAAGCTAGGCGCTTGAAATTTTGCATAAACACTTTCTATCAGGGTAGCTCAGTTGGGATTGTAAATGGGCCATTTCGGTCCACATTTTGGTATAACTGCCATATAAACCGATTTTATATCTTGGCTTTTTTAATACATCCGTCCGTCCGTCTGCCGAAAGCAAGCTTAATTTCGAAAGAGTAAAGCTAAGCACTTGAAATATTGCACAAATACTTCTGATTAGTGTAGGTCGCGTGGGATTGTAAATAGGTCATATCGGTCCATGTTTTGATATAGCTGCCATATAAACCGATCTTGCATCTTGATTTCTAGAGACACTAGAGGGCGCAATTCTTATCCGATTTGGCTGATGTTTTGCATGAGGTGTGTTGTTATGACTTCCAATAACTGTGTTAAGTATGGTTCAAATCGGTGTTTAACTTGATATAGCTGCTATATAATCCGATCTTGAATCCAGACTTCTTGAGCTTTTAGCAGGCGCAATTCTTATCCGATTTGTTTGAAATTTTGCATAAAGTTTTTTGGTATGACCACCATAACTATGCCAAGTATGATTTCAATCAGTTCATTACCTTATATAGCTCGCATATAAACCGATTTCGGATCTTGATTTCTTGGGCCTCTAGGGGGCACAATTATTATCCGAATTGGCTGAAATTTTGCATGAGATGTTTTGGTTTGACCATCATCAACTGAGTCAAGTATGGCGCAGAGGTTAGCATGTCCGACTATGACGCTGAACGCCTGAGTTCGAATCCTAGCGAGACCATCAGAAAAATTTTTCAGCGGTGGTTTTCCCCTCCTAATGCTGGCAACAATTGTGAGGTACTATGCCATGTAAAACTTCTCTCCAAAGAGGTGTCGCGCACTGCGGTTCGCCGTTCGGACTTATCATTCATTCGTACCCTTATCATTCAGCTTAAACTTGAATCGGACTACACTCATTGATATGTGAGAAGTTTGCCCCTGTTCCTTAGTGGAATGTTAATGGGCAAAATTTGCAAAGAAGGAGAACAGCTAGACCCATTGATAAGTATACCGATCGAGTCAGAATCATTTTCTGATTCGATTTAGCCATGTCCGTCTGTCCGTCTGTGAGTCCATGTAATCTTGTAATCAAAGTGCAGGTCATATTTGTTGTCCCATCATCACAAAATCTTGCACATATCACTTATTTGGCTCCAGGACGAACACTATTGATTTTGATAAAAATCGGTTCAGATTTAGATATAGCTCCCATATATATGTATCGCCCGATTTGCACTTAAATAGCCGAAGTAAAGACAATTTTCAACCGATCTGCCGAAAATTTGGCAGGGATTGTTTTGTTACTGGTTTTAACATATCTGCAAAATTTCATCAAAATCGGTTCAGATTTAGATATAGCTCCCACATATAAGTATCGCCCGATTTGCACTTAAATGACGGTAGTAGCTAAAATTTTCAATCGATCTGCACAAAATTGAGCATGGATGGTTACGTAACTAATTTCAACATATTTGCAAAATTTCATCAAAATCGGTTCGGATTTAGATATAGCTCCCATATATATGTATCGCCCGATTTGCACTTAATTTGCCGTAGTAGCTACAACCGATCTGCATAAAACTTGGCACGGACTGTTTTGTTACCGATTTTAGCATATCTGCAAATTTTCATCAAAATCGGTTCAGATTTAGATGTAGCTCCAATATACATGTCTCGCCCGATTTGCATTTAAATGGTTGTAGTAGCTACAATTTTCCACCGATCTGCACAAAACTTGGCGCGGATTGTTTTGTTACCGATTTAAACAAATCTGCAAAATTTCATCAAAATCGGTTCAGATTCAGATATACCTCCCATATATATGTATCGCCCGATTTGCACTTAATTTGCCGTAGTAGCTACAATTTTCAACCAATCGGCACAAAATTTGCCATAGGTTGTTTTGTTACTGATTTAAACATATCTGCAAAATTTCATAAAAATCGGTTCAGATTTAGATGTAGCTCCCATATATATGTATCGCCCGATTTGCACTTAATTGGGCGTAGTAGCTAAAATTTTCAACCGATCCGCACAAAATTAGGCATGGATTGTTTTGTTACCGATTTTATCATATTTGCAAAATTTCATCAAAATCGGTTCAGATTTAGATATAGCTCCCATATATATGTATCGCCCGATTTGCACTTAAATGGCTGTAGCAGCTACAATTTTCAACCGATCCGCACAAAATTTGGCACGGACTGTTTTGTTACTGATTTCAACATATTTGCGAAATTTCATCAAAATCTGTTCAGATTTAGATATAGCTCCCATATATATGTATCGCCCGATTTGCACTTAATTGGGCGTAGTAGCTAAAATTTTCAACCGATCCGCACAAAATTTGGCATGGATTGTTTTGTTACCGATTTTAACATATATGCAAAATTTCATCAAAATCGGTTCAGATTTAGATATAGCTCCCATATATATGTATCGCCCGATTTGCACTTAAATGACTATAGCAGCTACAATTTTCAACCGATCCGCACAAAATTTGGCATGGATTGTTTTGTTACCGATTTAAACATATCTGCAAAATTTCATCAAAATCGGTTTAGATTTAGATATAGCTCCCATATATATGTATCGCCCGATTTGCACTTAAATGGCCGTAGTAGCTATAATTTGCAACCGATCTGCACAAATTTTGTTTTAAAGACAGTTTCATTATAATTGTAACAATGGCTGCATATAATGTATGGCTAGTCCCAACCCTCATACCCATATTTCAGTTGGTTTTCACCATATCACGGCCAAAGGCCAATAAATCTAAACAATAGTGCAATAGTGCACGAATATTGAATTTCGAACTGTTTTTATTACACCTTCTGTAAACATACATTACATAAAAAAAATATGCAATTAAAAATTTCATAGACTACAAAAACAAATTGGAGTTTTAAATAATTACTGGATCTATGATACATTAAAGTTATGGCAATTTAATTATCGCGTGCTTTGGTAAAATTTGTAGCCATATGTAAGGCGAGCAAAATGCCAGAGAAAAAAATAAAAGAAAAAGAGTAGCAAACTGCTTTCAAAGCACTATCATCATAGGAAGCTAAACGTTGATCAGCTACATTTAATCCATCGTTCGGTGGGTTGCAATTTGGTTTTTCTCACATTAGGATTGATAGGTTTTTTTTTCTACATTCGTAGCCTCAATGTGTGAACATAAGCCATTGATATATGGTCATTATCTAATGAACGTATTTCTCATAGCTGGTTTTTTTTTCTAATTTTCAAAATTATTACTTTTCCTTGATTTTTCTTTTTTTTAATGTTTGTAGGGGATTTTCGTATTACTCTCATGATGATTTGTGAGTTTTTTTTTATCTCTTTCCACTTCCATTGGAATTACAAAAAAAAAAATGAAACGTATTGAATAAATGCTACAAAACGGAATCAGAAAATCATTTTCTAAATTAGCTTTCGCAGTCAGTTACATAAACTTTAGTAAGCGGGCAAGCAAAACGGTGTTTCTAGTCCATGGGTAATAAAAGCAGACATCCGCAGTTTGATGCGGCCACTGGTAATAACAGTGAAAACACTATTTGCACTACCAATTAATTATTGGCTTAGTGTATTTGAATTTCTAGCAAAATGAAAAAAGAAACATGTTAAAAATTAGCTAATTTTAACAGGGTCGAAACATGGAAACCTTGTGGTAAAAATGTACTCAAATAAACGGATTTTATTTCTGGATTATTTTGAAAAAATGCAATGTACAGGGTGGCTGATGAATATTGCTACAATGATGAATATTGCTACATTTTTTTTTCGGTGTATGGAATACATTTTTCTTTTATTCATGTTAAATTAAATTATTAAATTAATTATTAAATTATTATTAATTAAATTAATTAATTAATTAATTAAATTAATTATTAAATTATTATTATTAAATAGAAAAAAAGTTATTACATTTTTTTTTGGTAGCGGCTTTCATCAGCCACCCTGTATATACGACATTTTATCCAATATGTGTTTTTATGACTTGAGCATCAGTATAACAAAAATTCGTCGTTTAATATGATCTTGTGTTTGCTTTATTTATACCCTCCACCATAGGATGGGAGTATACTAATTTCGTCATTCTGTTTGTAACATCTCGAAATATGCGTCTTAGACCCCATAAAATATATTCTTGATCGTCATATCATTCTAAGTCGATCTAGCCATGTCCGTACGTCTGTCCGTCCTTCTGTCTGTCCGTCCGTCTGTTTGTCCGTCCGTCTGTCCGTCCGTCTGTCCGTCCGTCTGTCCGTTTGTCTGTCTGTCCGTCCGTCTGTCCGTCCGTCTGTCCGTCCGTCTGTCCGTCCGTCCGTCTGTCCGTCCGTCCGTCCTTAGAAAGATTTTTCTTCATGCTCTTGAAAATGCATTAAGCCACATTAAGGTGAAATCTCCATTGTTGGAAATAATCCTAAAGTGCAGAGATGCCGCGTTAGATTCCTTTCGGCTAGCATGGCGCGAGAATGGGTAGCAGCCACCAAGGTGTCATCTACACACGATATCGTCAGGCATTCCTCATTATGCACAGGCGTGTCCGCCAAATACATACAGCTTGTTTTGCACTCTCTGGTCCCAGAACCGATGCCTGAGGTACTCTTGATCGGACGCTGTGCGTGGTGGATTCCTCATCCGCAAGAGAGAAAAAGAAAACTTCGGTCTCTGGGGTGATAGCCTCGTGATGGAATACATACATCTTCCAAAGGATGGCTTGTTTGTGCATCACAACCGCATTGAGGCATCTGATGCACTGAATTTAATGCTACACTTAGGTCTTAGGTCATGCGGCGGCTACGGACACTGTATTATCCTTGAGACAATTCCCAATGTTCTAGTCAGTGAACTACACAATGCGTGAGCCGCTTTTTGATAAAAAGTACTATACTTAGTACAGTACAGTCCTGATAGGACTGACTGGAACTATAATATCCCTGGTAATAGAAGTTACATAGGCTTCTATACGGTTGGTTCTAAACTGGACGACCAGGTGGACTTTGAGATGTACTCTGATGAACTAGGACTGGTCATATCGAGAAGATTACCCGACCACGACCAACACGTCGTTCAAAATTTCAGCCAAATCGGATAAGAATTTCGCCCTCTAGAGGCTCAAGAAGTAAAGACCCCAGATCGGTTTATATGACAGCTATATCAAGTTATGGGCCGATTTCAATCAGACTTGGTACAGTTGTTGGAAATCATAACAAAACACATCGTGCAAAGTTTTTAACCAAATCGGATAAAAATTGCGCCCTCTAGTGGCTCAAGAAGTCAAGAAGCCAGATCGGTTTATATGGCAACTGTATCAAAACATGGACCGATATGGCCCATTTTCAATCCCAACTTACCTACACCTATAAGAAGTATTTATGCAAAATTTCAAGTGGCTATATTTACTCAGACAGATGGATGGACGGACGGGCGGACAGACAGACGGACGGACATGGCTAAATCGACTTAAAATGTCATGACGATTAAGAATATATATACTTTATGGAATCTGAGACGAATATATCGAGGAGTTGCAAACAGAATGACGAAATTAGTGTACCCTCATCCTATGGTGGACAGTATACAAATGTAAGGCCCTTTGAGAGCCAGGCTTAAACCTAGGTCAAAAAAGAACGTGTTTTTCTCGCATCGGACCACGGTGTCATGAATGTGTCCGGCGATTTTGGCCATGTACTCGTAGAAGTCCTATCCCACAGCATGAGGTGCCTTCTGCACTGTCTCATTCCGTATCTCCATTGTGGGAATACTCATCACAACAACATGTGCAGGCCTGCAAACAGTGGCATATGAAGCAGTCATCCTTGCCGGCAGTGGCAAATGCAAATTGGCCCATGAGCATTCCACTAAGGAACAGGGGCAAACTTCTCATCTATCAATGAGTGCAGTCCGATTCAAGTTAAAGCTCCATGAAAAGGGGCCTCCTTGGTTATAGCTGAGTCCAAACGGCGTGTCGCAGTGCGACACCTCTTTGGAGAGAAGTTTTACATGGCATAGTACCTCAAAAATGTTGCCAACATTCGGATTGTAAAACCACCGCTGAACATTTTTTCGGATGGTCTCGCCAGGATTCGAACCCAGGCGTTCAGCGTCATAGGCGGACATGCTAACCTCTTGCTAACCTCCCACATAACACTTAGCCCTGAAAATAAATCAGCATCATGCTTTACTTTCAAATATCATTTATTTGAACCCCATATTGCCATGGGCCTAAATACCTTTCCTTTAAACCCCTTATTGGAAAAGTTAGCAAATATGTCCGGTTTGGCATATGGGCCCTAAAGACTATGGTGAGCAAATGCCTATACTATTGGGGGGTTGTTATGGGGGTGGGACGTCGCTTAGACAGTTGGTCCCGAATGTTGAAATCCCATTTGTGGTCTACTCCCAAATACCTTTCATATGAGCCCCATATTTCCATAGACGGCAAACATGTTCGGTTTGGGGGGTGTTTATGGGGGATGGGGCGACCACTCAGTGACTTGGCCCTGAAAATATATCTCAGATTCGTGTTGTACTATAAAAAAACCTCTTATTTGAGCCTCATATTGCAATGATCAGCAAATACGTCCTATTTGGGTGGTGTTATGGGGGTGGGGTGGCCCCATAGACACTTTTCCCGAATATTGACATCAGATTCGAGCTTGACTCCCAAAGACCCTTTATTTGAGACCCATATTGATATCGTCGTTAATTTGTCTTCCTTGGGTGGGGGGGGGGGTTATTTTTGAGGAGGGGCAGCCCCCAAATACTTAGTCCCACATTTGGATATCAGAATCGTAGTACCTTTTATCCGAGCCCCTATTGACATGTTTAGTAACTAAGTCCTATTCGGGGGTTTTTTTGGGGAAGAGATAAACCCCCAGAAATTTGATCCCACATTTAGATATCAGATTCGTATTCTACTTGTCAATACCTTTCATTTGAGTCCCATATTGCCATGGTCGGTAAATATGTCCGATTTAGGGGTGTTTTGGGGGTTGGAGTGATCCCCCCTAAAACTTGGTCCGACAATTGAATACCAGATACGCTTTCTTATTCCAAATATCTTTCATTTGAGACCCATATTTTTGTGATTGGTCTAAATATATGTTTGGTAGGTTTTAGGGTGGGGCGGCCCCCCTGATTCCTCGACTAAATGATTCCTCGTGGAATTCCAAATCCAGGGGTGCTTTCGGATCTTCGAAATTCGCAAATATGAGGGAGCTACATCAGTTTCGAACTCGCATGGATTTTTCGAAATTCAGCACAATAAAATTAGGATTTTGAGCTCGTTTTTCGGCGAAACAGACTGGGGATTGGGTTAATTTGTATTTTCACGCCACGAACCTTAATTCTGTGTGCTCAACTCAAAAAATGTTGGGGCTTCGAAAATTGCAAAATTTTGATGGGCTATCCCTTGCTCGAAAAATGCAAAAAAAAATATCAAAGTGAAAATTTTGAGAAAACGTTTTGACCAAATGATTCCTTGCGGAATTCCAAATCCAGGGGTGCTTTCGGATCTTCGAAATTCGCAAATATGAGGGAGTTACAGCAGTTTCGAACTCGCATGGATTTTTCGAAATTCAGCACAATAAAACTAGGATTTTGAGCTTGTTTTTCGGAGAAACAGACTGGGGATGGGGTTAATTTATATTTTCACGCCACGAGCCTTAATTCTGTGTCCTCAACGCAAAAAATGTTAGGGCCCCATCCAAAATTTGAATACCAAATTTTTTTTGAGGGTACTGCAAGAGAGCACACAAAATATCGCTTAAATCGCACCATCCATCACCGAGATCTGGCGTTTCTGAAAATTTGGGTAAGGGGGACGGTCCGCCCCCCCCCCCCCCCCCCCTTCAGATATCAAACAGTCATTTATAGGCCGATCGGCTTGATTTTTTTGTTCTGAAGATAGAGCCTTCATAAACATGCAGAAATGTCAAGTATATCTCTAACGGTTTATGAGTTATGGGACTAAAAACAAATTTTTTTTTTTAATTTTGGGCAAGGTATCGTCGGTATTTCTGCTGATGTTACTTTTTTGCAAACAAAGGGAAATTTTGATTGCTTTCGATTTTAGATTCTGAAGCCAATCATGAACCAACATAGGGGCGTGGTATGGAAAACCAGTAGGGATTTTTTAAGTAGCACGCAATTCCTGACTTAGATTTTCTTTCTCGAGGTTACAAATACAAATTCTGCCCATGAACATTCCACTAAAGAACAGGGGCAAATTTCTCACCTTTCAATGAGTGCAGTGCGATTCAAGTAAAAGCTCCATGAAAAGGGGCCTCATTTTTATAGACGACTCGGAACGAAGTGCCGCAGTGTGACACTTTTTTTGAGAAGTTTTTACATGGCATAGTACCTCACAAATGTTGCCAGCATGAGGAGGGGAAAACCACCGCTGAAATTTGTTTCTGATGGTCTCGCCAGGATTCGAACCCTGGCGTTCAGCATCATAGGCGCTTTTTAGGTCTCATCTGGTCATCGCACCCTCCTTCATTAATAATTCCATACACAAAACACCACCCTTTGTAGGAAATTAAATTTTTAAACAATCATCACATGGAAAAGCATGCTGCTCCCACCCAGGCATTGATACAATGATTAATGTCTGTTACAGACATTTTTTGTCATTCATCATAGATGAATGAATGACTGGTCGCTTGACAATTTTCCATTGTTTGCTGTATTCCATTTTTGCATCATAAATATTCAAATTTGATTACAGACTAAAGGAAAATCATAAACGAAAATAATTATTCTAATGTCTGAGTGCTTATGCCACTCACTCAGCCATCAAAGATTCTTGCCACGGCTCAGTCATCATTCATAATTCATGCTTAATGTTTCGAACAGGAAAACAAGCACAACTGAGTTAAGGAAGAAACAGCAGCAACATCGCACCAATGACCAAAAGTTGTATAAGGAGACAAAAGTGTCTATGATAAATGGTAATTTTACTTAAGGAGCATGAAGAAATAACAGGACCTTCGTCTGCTCCTTGTGTATCATTATGTGTTTTGATATTTTCACATTTATTTTGAGCTTTTGCTTCTGATTTTATGTTTTTGGGTGTGCCTTTGGCCATGTTGACACTTTCCGAGGGGGTTACAGTGTCACCATTATGACATACCATCATAAATTTCGCTATGGTGTATGGTGTAGGACCAAAGAAAATTGTCATCATTCTATGGAGAAAAGTTGTGTGTTTTTTTTTATGGTGAAAAAGTTCAAGCGTAAATAAAATAGAATTAGAGACCCTTAGAATTTCTTAAACATTCATAATTCATGTTTTGTTACTTAGCAGGAATTGTGTTGCAAGGACCTCCACTACTATGGAAGGTGAAAGAAGACTTTTTGGAAAATTAATTATAAATGTTGCGAAAGAAATAAAATATATTGTCATCGTCTAGCAGAAAAAGAATGGGTAAATCATTGAATCGATTAACTTATTCAATTATTTAAACAGAGTCTTATGGAAGGTAGCGATATTTATAAATGGGCAAATTTACATATAAAGATAAATGTTTTTGAAAATTCAATAAAATTTTAAGATTATTATAGAAGGTGAAATATGAAAGGAATCGCAAAAATGAATGATAAGTGTACTGATATTTTGAGAGTTTACATCGAATATCCTGCAATGGATAAACGATTCTATGGAATCTAAAAAAGTAATTCTTTCATTTACGATATATGTATCTTATTTCGGCAACATAACTGACCTAGTGTAAGTTAAGTTTTTCGGGGTGGCAGCACTGGCTGACAATTATGCTCAAATGTCACTTAAGAAAGTGAAAAGTCTTCAGTATAGTCTGCCATTTCATCAGCGGTTTTGTATGGTTTATAGTTTGATGCCATCATGGGTCCATTTTTCTTCTAAGACGATCGTGAAGAAACGCTACCGCCAACGGCGAACGATATCGGGCCATGATGCGCAACTTCTATTGCCCCAATTTCCTGAGTTTTGCTTGATTGTTATGTGGATTCAACCAGACGATGCCACCTGCCACACAGCTCTTGAAACAATGGACTAATTGAAGGATAAATTTTAGCGAGCTGATCATCTATCGAAATGGCCCTGTGAATTGATCCCCCAGATTGAAGCATCAGATGTAGAGGCCACCATAGCGCAGAGGTTAGCATGTCCGCTCCTTTTTTTGTCCCAATTTCCTGAGTTTTACTTGGTTGATATGTGGTTTCACCCAGACGATAAATTTTAGCGAGCTGATCATCTATCGAAATGGCCCTGTGAATTGATCGCCCTGATTGAAGCATTACACTGATATTTGCGCAACTTAATGTAGAGGCCACCATAGCGCAGAGGTTAGCATGTCCGCCTATGACGCTGAACGCCTGGGTTCGAATCCTGGCGAGACCATCAGTAAAAATTGTCAGCGGTAGTTTTCCCCTCCCAATGCTGGCAACATTTGTGAGGTACTATGCCATGTAAAACATCTCTCCAAAGAGGTGTCGCACTGGGCACGCCGTTCGGACTCGGCTATAAAACAGGAGGCCACTTATCATTGAGCTCAAACTTGAATCGGACTGCACTCATTGATATGTGAGAAGTTTACCCCTGCTCCCTGGTGGAATGTTCATGGGCAAAATTTGCATATGACAGATAACCTTTATTGTGCTGTCAAATAAACCCCATTTTTAAGGCTTCATTAAGTTTTGCGTCCGTTGGAGTATAACATAACAGCGATTGGTGGAATATAGGCCAAAATGCTCAAAACAGTGGTGAGAATTGGACCTTTCGAATATACCATTTGAACCAGAGCCGGGGGCAACATAGATATGATCATTCATTTGAAATATGATCGTATGGATGACCGGGGTGATTCGCAACATTGTGAAAGAGGTTCGCAGGCTTTATAACAGAGCACGTTGTAAAAAAGCGGAAGTATACTGGTATGCGTCCCAGCGCGGAGGTCACCGTAGCGCAGAGGTAAACATGTTTGCCAGTGACGCTGTACGCATGGGTTCGAATACTGGCGGGACCATCAGAGAAAATTTCCCCTTCTAATGCTGGCAACATTTGTGAGGAATTATGCCATGTAAAAACGACTCTCCCAAGAAGTGCCGCACTGTGGCACGCTGTTCGGACTCGGCTATAAAAAAAGAAGGTCCCCTATTAACATTGAGCCTCAAACTTGAAACGGACTCATGTACTCATTGATATGTGAGAAGTTTGGCCCTGTTCCTTAGTCGAATGTTCATGGGCAAAATTTGTAATTTGCCATACTGGAATTCGTACTACACACTGCTGAAAGAAAATAATAATATTACCAGAACGGGAAATCATGCCTCTTGGAAGCTATTCTGCGAACAGTTCAATAGTGTTAATAACACCGCCAAGATGAAAATTTTTCTCTCAAAAACCCAAAACCAAACCCAACTAGTAGACGACTTGGGAGTGAGATCAGAGACAACAAAGGAAATGTTAAGGCTTTTGATGAAAACAAATTTTCCAGAGGATGCGAAGAGAATCAAAGAGACGTCGGAATCTCGGAATAATGAGCTAAATTAAGCCTTGAGGAGCTTCAAACCATTTATCCATTTATTGAAACCATTCATCCATACATTTCCGGCGTCACTACAGAAGAAGGCCGATTATCTGGCGCCCCATCTGACCAATATTTTCTCAGCGTGCCTAGGACTTTCCCTCCTGCCGAAAGCTTGGCAGGAGTAAAGTGTGGTATTTACACCTAATCCCGGCTAGGCAAGTTATGCGACACCCAGGGCCTACAGACCTATGAGCCTTACGTCCTTTATACTCAAAACCATGGAACGTATTGTGGACACCATGATAAAGAGTAGAACATCCAGCGAACTGCTTAAATACAAACAGCATGCCTATGTCAAGGGAAGGTCGGTGGAGACTGCCCTGCACGAAGTTGTGCATAAACTAGAAGAATTCTTCGATGCCAAAAAGTACGCATGGGCGGTATGCATAGACATTGAGGGGATTCTTAAGAATGTGCGGACCGATTCTTTGATTCAATCCTAATTTCATCAAAATCGGATGAAAAATGCTCGGTTTTATGGGTTAAATAATCTATTTCGGAAGATCGGTCTATATGACAGCTATATCCAAATATGGTCCGATCTGGACGATATTCAACAAAAAGGTTTAGAGGGGTAAAGGACTCGCTGTGCTAAATTTCATCGAAATGGAATGGAAAATGCTCCTTTTATAGGATCATTGCACAATATCGGGAGATCGGTATATAGGGCAGCTATATCCAAATATGGTCCGATCTGTACCACATGTGACAGGAAGAAGTAAGGATCAGCCAGAACACACTGTGCCAAATTTCATCGAATTCAGGTAATAAATGAATCTTTTATGGCCTCAATACCCTATATCGGAAGATCGGGTGATCGGTCTAAGGGCAGTTATATCCAAATATAGTCCGATCTGAACCGCACTTCACAGAAAGGAATAGGGGTCTACCAAAACTGACTTTCGCCAAATTTCATCGAAATGGGATGAAAAAATGACCACGTCTGGAGATCGGTCTATATAGCGGCTATATATAACTAAAATCCGACTTTATGAGATCTGAAGGTCAGGTTTATATACAAAGAATACGAAATCATCAAAAATTGTTTGGAACATTTTGCACAATTATTAATACCCAGCTTTTGGGTATAAATGGGTAAATACCCGGGTATTAAGCCAATTTACCGGGCAAATACCTTTTTGGGTATTTACCCATCGCCCATCTCTTTCTATAACGAATGCTGACTGAGGAGTAATTTGAACCCATCTGCTAAGCAGACGATGTTTTTATAGTTCGAAGAGGTAAGCATCCGAATATGCTATCCAGAAGAGCCGAAAGGGTCTTCCAGATGACATTCGACTGGGCTTAACCCATAGAAGACTGAAATCTGCCTGTTTCCGAGAAAGTTGAAGGTGGGCCATTTAACGCACCACGATTCCTCAATAAGACGATTTTGATATCTGACAAGGTCAAATATTTAGAAGTGTTCTTGGACAGGACACTAAATAGGAAGTGTCACACTCAGGGGCGTACTGAGAAGGCTCACAGATGTTGGGCAACATATAGACGAGCCATGGGCTTGACATGGGGCCTGAATCCGTGCATAAACCAATGGCTCTACAGGAGCGTGATTCGACCAATACTTACTTACGCCTTTGTACTTTGGTGGACTGCTATGGAGAAAAGTGCAACATAAGGACCATACAACAGGTTCAGAGAACATGTTGTCTTGGCATAGGCAGAGCGATGAGAACCACGCCCCCTGGGCACTGAAGACTATTCTAGACATCCGACCCATAGAAATACAGATTAAGTGTGAGGCAGCCACTGCGACTATGAGACTTATGGCGATGGGAGAATGGATTGAGGATGGGAGCAGCTCATGCCATCACGGTATAATCGAGGCGACGATAGGAAACCCGGATAGATAAAAAAATGGTTCGGAAACCTGAGATGACATTTGAGGTCGAGTGCAAGACACTGCTGCCAGTGACACAGTCTTGGATTGGCGGAACTCTAGTATAGCCATCTGGATCATAGCTAGAAGACAGAGTGTGCCTGGGGGTCTACATTGAAAACCCAGGGACTGAAATCTGTTTTCGATTGTCATAATACCATAATACGATCCTGCAGGCAGAGATGGATCATAGGTTAAAGACAGAGTGTGCCTGGAATTCTACATTGAGAATTCAGGGGCTAAAATCTTTTTTCGACTGCCATAACAACCATACTATGATGCTGCAGGCAGAGATCCGGTCCGAGTGCGAACATCTTATACGGACAGTAAACTGGCCATCAAGGCATTAACAACCAGCACCGTAAGGTCACGAACAGTCTTGGAGCGTAAGAAGGAGATTAACGCCTGAATGGCCTGAATCGGGCCATAACCTGATGAAGATTCAATAGCATAGCAATTCCATTATCCTTTGATTGCCCAAAAAGAGATACCGGGCAAATAACTCGACAAATGCGATCTTTGGTGGATGGTATATTAGATTCAGCCCGGCCGAACTAAACACACTTTTACTTGCTTTTCGTGATTTTTCAAACTTCAGTGGCCATTTTCTGGTGAGTCGTGAGTGTCTCGTGAGTCATGAGTGTATTGTGAGTCGTGAGAGGTTCGAGAGTCGTGAAAATTCGTGATTCGCTATAATTGTCGTGATCATGATTTCACTCACTCCCGCTCACGCACGAAGTATTTTAATTTAATCCCGTTCACGCACGATCACATGATTCACGCGTGACACGACAAATTAAATGTACACTTAGAGCGTGCGCAATAACTTCTACTACCTCCAACATACAAGTCAAATTTAATCCAAGTCACAGGTTCTTAAGGTTTCCTCTATGTTCAACCGAGTACCTAATCGGAGATGGCTTTGCCATCTTTGTAGGGTTTTTTTCTGAACGGCATGACAAATATTCAACCATACAATTTCTACCATCTGCATTTCTTCATCATATTTATCTGCTTCTTTGCCATTATTTGTATGCAATTCGAATTTGTTTAATCTCAAGCCCAAGACTTCTCTATCCTGTCTTATGAATATAATTTATGAATTAAACAAATGAAAAACACATTTAGGTCCTTTGCAATTCCTACCGTCTGCAGTCCCCCCCACAAGCGGAGAAATATGAAAAACAGAAAACTTTCTTTTTGCCGACTTAATGTTTATTTGAAAAGTTTCATGTTTTGTCTCTCAAAAACTGTCTGAAGGTGTTTTTCTTGGAACTTTTTGTCGTTTTCGGAATCTCATTCACTCACAGTTAGAGCGGGGGAGTGTCTGTGCAGCTCAGACATAATTTAGGGTTCTTATTTGTATGTCTGAATGTATGTAAGAAACATGAAATCATTGTCCCAGATGTTAAATTTTTTTGTTTTGTTTCGGGCTTAGAATTCAGGTGGCAAAGGCTCTTACCTTGCAAATAATACCAATGACAACAACACAAAACTATTAGCAAAGGGAAGTAGGACGCAAGGAGATGAAGGTCTGTCTGCCTGCAAGGTAGTTAATGTCGCAACACCTAGACTTAGTGTAGGATGATTGTCTTGTCAGAAAGGTTGTCTGGTTGGCTGGCAGAATGGCTGGCTGGCTGGCTGACTGGTTGTCTGGCTGGCTCACAAATTGTCTGTTTGCTGTTATCCTTGACAGCATATCTAACGGTGCATAACAATAATTTTCAGTCTGATTCGAGCATGCTTTCACCGAATGAGGCACCTAGACCTGCTGTTGTGGTGGGGCCAGCATTCAAGGATAGTTTAACAATTGGTAGTAACCAGTGTTGCCGTTTCTAGGGGTTTTAAACTAAATTTAGAGATTTTATGAAAATTTGTAATGTGATTTATTTTGTGAGAGCCCTTTGGTTAGTGGTCACTTTCGAATTCTTAGTTTATTTAGCCATATTCGTTCGTTTGTCGTCAAAGTGAAAGTATTACATATCATAGATTTTCCCAAAATTGCCACAGAAAATTTTGCTTTTATATAAGTTTAGCAACTCTGTTAGAAGTCTCTACTCTCATGGATATTTCTCAGCAAAAGTTCTTCAACAAAAACGGGAGTGCGTTCTCTGTTTTGACTATTCATAAATGAATGCATGAATTCACACCTTACCACGAAGACAAATGAATTTGAGGAAAATTTGTTCGTTGTTGTTCTGGTGGTTATACCACACAGCCAATCGCATTGTTTTGAAATTTTCCATAGTATTACTCTATGGTAAGGGTGAATTATTTTCCATACCCCTGAAAGGTCAACATTTGTACTCAGCCAGACAATTTACAGATTGCTGATAATCGAATGCAGGCATAGTAGTTACATGATGGTGTCCTTACTTGAAGCAGGTGGTAGCATTCAATCAACGATAGCTTGAAATGATTTTTTGGGAGAAAAGGAGGTGTGAGGAATATGTCACAGCTAAGCCTATGAAAGGTTGTAATCATCTTTAGTTTTTATCTTTCATCTTTTAAAAGCCGTAAGGGGAAATATGATATTTGGCCTTAATGCAATATACTGAGCTGCTATCATTGGCAATAAACGTTTCCATGTTAGCGTTTTCCGAAACTCTAGGATACTATGTAACATTGGATATTTCCCAGCAAACTTGTAATTGAATATCAGAGGGCTTGTGCGTCGCTACACTCGTTAGTGTTTGCGGCCCCCTTTTGACATGGTACAAATTTGAAAATGTTATATTCGTATTTAACTCTGAAAGACCTTTAATTAGAATCTCATATTGTCCTGTTTGGTAAACATGTCCATTTGGGGTATAATTTTGGAGTTTGACGACCCCCCCTGAATTGATCCCAATTTTTAATTAAGTTTCGTATTCTACTCTGGAGGATACCGTAGCGCAGAGGTTAGCATGTCCGCCTATGACGCTGAACGCCTGGGTTCGAATCCTGGCGAGACCATCAGAAAAAAATTTTCACCGGTGGTTTTCCCCTCCTAATGCAGGCGACATTTGTGAGGTACTATGCCATGTAAAAACTTCTCTATAAAGAGGTGTCGCACTGCGGCTCGCCGTTCGAACTCGGCTATAAAAAGGAGGCCCCTTATCATTGAGCTTAAACTTGAATCGGACTGCACTCTTGTATGTGAGAAGTTTGCCCCTGTTCCTTAGTGGAATGTTCATGGGCACAATTTGCAATTCTACTCTCAAGTACCTTTCATTTAAACTCCATACTGTCCCGATCGGCCTGCATATCCATTTGGGGGAGGTTTTTGGGTTGTGGCGGACCCTCTGGGGCCTGATCCCAAAATTTTAATAAAAGTTTCGTATTTTTCTTCCAATTACCTCCTTTCATTTGATACCCATTGGGTTGCCCAAAAAGTAATTGCGGATTTTTTAAAAGAAAGTAAATGCATTTTTAATAAAACTTAGAATGAACTTTATTCAAATATACTTTTTTTACACTTTTTTTCTAAAGCAAGCTAAAAGTAACAGCTGATAACTGACAGAAGAAAGAATGCAATTACAGAGTTACAAGCTGTGAAAAAATTTGTCAACGCCGACTATATGAAAAATCCGCAATTACTTTTTGGGCAACCCAATATATTGCGCCGATCGGTGAACATGTAATTTTTGGGTGTTTTTGGAGGGTGGGGGACCCCCCAACATTTGGGGTCAAAATTTAATATCAATTTCGTACTGTACTCTTAAATACATTTTATTTGATATCCATATCGTCCCTATCGGTAGTCATGTCCGTTTGGATGGTTTTTGGTGTATGGCGTCCCTCAATTTATTTGACCCCAAATTTGGTACCAATTCTGGGTTTTTGGGTTACAATAAGGGTGTATTCAAAATTTCGCTTAAATAGATTTGTTTGAAAAAATTCAAATCGATTGACCCTTCTACGTCTCGAAAATTCAAATCAGGCAAGCGATTTATATGGGTCACATGGTAGTTTCAGGAGTTTTTATGATAGAGAATTCCTCACAGTTTCTTAGGACAAAGTTTTATATCAGAGTCGCTCTCTACTTCCAAAGGCCTTTCATTGGATACCCATATTTACTCAGTCGACCCCCATGTCCGTTTGGGGGTTTACGGGTGGGGCGTTCCCCCTATTTGTTGATCCCAAATATAAGCATCAAAAACTCCAATTGTTGTATGAGATATCGCTTAAATCCGTTCATTCATCACCGAGCTATTGCATTTAAGTAAATTGCGATAAGTGGGAAATATCCATTTCGGATCTTGCATGGCTGGCCTTCGGTCCATCTGTAGTTCACATCACACTACAGACTTCAATAATAATATCATACAGATTCCCTGTTTTCTTTTCGCTGAGTAATTTCTTCAACAATACAAATCGACCCTCATTTGGATATACATTGCTGCCATATAGATCGAACTTTTGATTTTGGAACCCATAAATCCAATGAAGGGTGAATTTGTTACCGGATTGCATTGACATTTGGAACACTAAGTTGTATTGAACTTCTTGACATCTTTGCCAGTAACAGTAAGTTGTTTTAGACCCTTACACGTCCCTCCCAAATATGTTCCAGAAGGGACGATCTCCGATATACCCCTTTATAGCCGTTGTTATCGGAATTTTGCAACAATTTGCGGATGGTTTTATATCATTGAGCTTGTCTCGAAAGAGAAACAAACGAAAATTGTAAAAATTATCTTTGCCCCAACAGACAAAAAACTTGAAAATGAAAATTCAGCTGAGCCCGCCCGGGATTGCAACCTGGCACACGGAACAACAGCGAGAGCCGTTGTTTAGCGGTCGCAGCCAGGTCAATACAATTTCCAAAAGACGCTCAGAATCATGTGTATGTCATTGGAGCAGTGTAATTGTGTAGACAAAAAATCTGCCATTGCACAAAACACATGCATTGATAAAGGAACATCTGGTAGACAGGGTTGTCGAGCGTGGGTAATATAGTATAGAAGAGGGCTTTGTTGTTCTTACCATTGATGATTAGTTTGTATCGGAATAGTGGAAAGTAAGGCTTTCTTCGCTCTTACTAGGCCAAGGAGAGTTATAGGATTTATTGAGCGCTTTTTCAAAACAAAAGCGTGCTCTACAACGTACTCAATAGTCTTTGGATATGTAGGGCATCTTAATTAATTTGACAAAGATGATGATGAAGATACATGGCATAACAGAAATCATGATCCACTAGCCAGTCAAAAAGCTTTGAATAAAAACACACATTGCTCAACTTTTATAAGTTCTATAATATGATCTCGAACTGGAAGATGTTCGCAAAAGCACGAAAAGATATACATATACATTTACATATTTTCCCCTAGAACATCCCTTTAAGGAACAGTGGATACTTCTCTCATGTCAATGTATAGTATAGTCCTATTAAATTTTTAACTAAATGTTCAGTTATCCATGGCTGGATAACTGACAAATGTCGCTAGCATTTTGTAAGGGGATAGTCACCACTGAAAATGTTTTCTGATGATCACGCCAGGATTTGGATTCGTCGTCATAGGCGGACATATCATCCTCTGCTCCACTGTGGCCTCCATTAATTAAGATATATACCCATAGAAAAAAATCCAGCGCGGCGTTGTCAAAATGCCGCTATTGGCTCATAACAGCGTATCAACGCACAGATGTCATTAACCACAAGTGTTTATAAACCAATAACAGTTTTTTGTGAACGAAACGTTCGAAACTGCACATCCGTTCATATTCTGACAACATGTAATGAAAAGTTTTTTTTTAAGTGCGAAAAGTTTTTGTTTGCTGCTGAGAATGAAACCTGTGTACCATCCATCCCATGCTGGCGTATTTACAGGGGCCTTATCACATTGCATCACATTTACTTATGTATATAAAGGGTGATTTTTAGCGATTACCTTTTTGGCAACACTGTCAAATATCTTCAGTTTGGTCTATAATTTAACCATGAATCGTCTTACAAACGAACAACGCTTTCAAATTATTGAATTTTATTTTCAAAATCCAAAATCCTAAATTTTCCTGTTAAGAAAGAAGATCAGTCAGAAGGATTGCAAGAGCTACCAATGCATCCAGAAAAAGTCACAGTTGGTGCGGTTTATAGTGGCATCTTCTTCTGGTACTCCTTCTTCTAGTTATTCTTCTTCTGGTACTTCCTCAGAGATGATGGGAATCGTAACTGTGAATGGTGAACAATACCGTGAGATGATATCCAACTTTTTTTTGCCCAAATTGCAAGAGCTTGACTTGCATGATATGTGGTTACAACAAGTAAGAGCGTGCTTAGATTGGCCGGGCCGAATCTTATATACCCTCCACCATGGTCGCATCTGTCGAGTTCTTTGCGCAGTATCTGTTTTTAGGCAAACAAAGTATAATGAGTAAGGACGGACGAGCAGCTATATCAAGTTATAGTCCGATTCGGGGCTCAAGAAGCGAAATCGGGAGATCTGTTTATATGGGAGCTGTATCAAGCTATTGATCGATTCCGACCATATTGCACACGTATGTTGAAAGCCATGGGAGGAGCCGTTGTACAAAATCTGTGTCACATCGGATGAGAATTGCGCTCTCTACAAGTTCAAGAAGTCAAAACCCTAGATCGGTTTAAATGACAGCTATATCAGGATATAGACCGATTTGAACCATACTTCGCATAGTTGTTGGAAGTGATATCAGAACACTATGTGCGAAATTTCAGTCAAATCGAACGAGAATTGCGCCCTCTAGAGGCTCAAGAAGTCAAGACCCAAGATCGGTTTAAATGATGGCTATATCAGGTTATAGACCGATTTGAACCTTACTTCGCATAGTTGTTGGAAGTGATATCAGAACACTATGTGCGAAATTTCAGTCAAATCGGACGAGAATTGCGCCCTCTAGAGGCTCAAGAAGTCAAGACCCAAGATCAAATCGGATGAGAATTGCGCCCTCTAGAGGCTCAAGAAGTCAAGACCCACGATCGGTTTAAATGACAGCTATATCAGGTTATAGACCGATTTGAACCATACTTAGCACAGTTGTTGGAAGTGATATCAAAACACTATGTGCAAAATTTCAGTCAAATCGGACGAGAATTGCGCCCTCTAGAGGCTCAAGAAGTCAAAACCCAAGATCGGTTTGCATGGCAGCTATATCAAAACATTGACCGATTTGGCCTATTTACAATCCCAACCGACCTACACTAATAGAAAGTATTCGTGCAAAATTTTAAGCGGCTAGCTGTACTCCTTCAAAAGTTAGCATGGTTTCGACAGACAGACGGACAGACGGGCGGACATGGCTAGTTCGACTTCAAATGTCACGACGATCAAGAATATATATAATTTATGAGGTCTTAGACGCATATTTCGAGGTGTTACATACAGAATGACGAAATTAGTATATCCCCATTCTATGGTGGAGGGTATAAAAAGACGGTGTCACTTGCCACACAGCACGCGTAACAATGGACTTATTGGAAGGCGAGTTCGGTGAAAATTTTATTTCACGTCCGGAACCGGTCAATTGGCCGCCTCGAAACATTTCGGGGCAACGCAGTCCGAGTTAAGAGGTTGGGCAACGAACGTGCATGTACAACTGTGAATCGATCGATTGGATGACGAAAGTCCTATGAGGTATCCGGCTCGTGAAAAGACTAGGCTATTACTGAGAGGAAGTTGGAAGGAGATTGGTAGGACTATCGGTATCACTACGGGTCATGTTGGACTACAGGCGCACATCTGCAGAATGCCCGGCCTTCGTATAGGCTTGCCAGGAGATCGAGATTAGACGTAGTTCTCAAAAAAAAAAATCTGTTTTTATTAACAAACAAGTAAAAGCGTGCTAAGTTCGGCCGGGCCGAATCTTGGGAACCCACCACCATGGATTCTTCTAAAAATTTATAGAAATTAATTCAAGTTGGGGAGCACAATATTATTCTACATACCAAACTTCTGTCAAACTGGCAAAAATTAAAGCTTTCTAAGAACCGAACAAGACTTTACAGATTCCGGCACTAGGATGCGGATATTATCGCAGACTTGCACGGGATTGCAAGGAATTCCCGACTTAGATCTCTTCGGGGATACTTTTTGGATTTAATGCACACATCAAGCCGATTACCGGCGCACCCTCTTTTCAACCTAATCTCAATTTACCGACTTGTTTTAAAATGAAATTTTGTTTAGACCAAAATGGGCTTCTTTAATCACTATTTATTAATTTTTGACACTTCCTTTATCTCTCATTTTTCAGATCCCCTTCCGAACGATCTGGTAAAGGTTGCTGTGGTCAATGGTTTGCCGGTCCTCCGCTACGTGCCTTAATAGCTGTGGTCGCCCTTGGCGGTGTTGCCTGTGCATTGGGTGGTGCTGCTCTTGGTGCCACCGGCTTAGCAGGACCTCCAAGTTCACATTTTACCGCTGCTCTACTTATGATTGGTAAGTCTGAGAAAAATTCAAAGACAAACAAAAAACACGAAACACTCATTACATCATACAAATTATCAGCGAGGAAATTACGCATCATTAGTTTGAGTAGCTTATTAATTTTGTTGTCATATTGTCGTAGTGGCGGTGACGACAACGATGATGACACCAATTTAATGTTACTGTTACAGAAATTTCTTGTTTATTTATTTGTGTATTTTGGCATTTATTCAACGGTAATGTTTATTTAATTTGAGTTTAACCTATAGGCAAGAGTGAGTGAAAGGGTTATCAAAAAGGAAAAACACATTACCCCACCAAAGAAAACCAAAAGATTCTAAAGATTACTTTCAACAACATTTTCTAACAAAATTTTGTCTGACCATATTATCTGCCATAATTTGCTCTGACCATATGGCCTGCTATAATTTGCTCTAATCATAATTTTTGTATGCTTTGCATGCATACCCCTTTGATGAAAATTACCATTGGCAGTGTCTCTTTCGGTTGTTACACACATAAATTGCTTTGAACTATTTTTTGTTTGCTGTGCTATATTTTGTTATGTTTTGTGTGTGTTTCTTTTTTTATACCCAGCACCGTAGGATAGGGGGTATATTCATTAAGTCATTCCGTTTGCAACACATCGAAATATCAATTTCCGACCCTATAAAGTTTTATAATCAAATTTGTTTTCTTGATCAGCGTAGAAATCTAAGACGATCTAACCATGCCCATCCATCTGCCGTCTGTCTGTTGAAATCACGCCACAGTCGTTAAAAATAGAAATAATGAGATGAAACTTTGCACAGATTCTTTATTTGTCCATAAGCAGATTAAGTTCGAAGATGGGCTATATCGGACTATATGTTGATATAGCCCCCATATAGACCGATCAGCCGATTTAGGGTCTTAGGCCCATTAAAGCCACATTAATTATCCGATTTTGCTGAAATTTGGGTCAGTGAGTTATGTTAGGCCCTTGGACACCCTTCCTCAATTTGGCCCAGATCGGTTCAGATTTGGATATAGCTGCCATATAGACCGATCCGCCGATTTAGGGTCTTAGGCCTATAAATCCCGCATTTATTATCCGATTTTGCTGAAATTTGGGAGAGTGAGTTGTGTTAGGCCCTTCGACATTCTTTTTCAATTTGCGTCAGATCGGTCCGGATTTGGATATAGCTGCCATATAGACCGATACGCCGATTTAGGGTCTTAGGCCCATAAAAGCCACATTTATTATCCGATTTTGCTAAAATTTGGGACAGAGAAATGTGTTATGGCCTTCGAAATCCTTCTTCAATTTGGCCCAGATCTGTTCAGGTTTGGATATAGCTGCCATATAGACCGACCCGCCGATTTAGGGTCTTTGGCCTATAAAAGCCACATTTATTATCCGATTTTGCTGAAATTTGGGACAGTGAGTTATCTTAGACCTTTCGACATCCTTTGTCAATTTGGCCCAGATTGGTCCAGATTTGGATATAGCTGCCATATAGACCGATCCGCCGATTTAGGGTCTTAGGCCTATAAATCCCGCATTTATTATCCGATTTTGCTGAAATTTGGGACAGTGAGTTGTGTTAGACTCTCCGACATCCTTCTCCAATTTGGCTCAAATCGGTCTAGATTTGGATATAGCAGCCATATAGACCGATCCGCCGATTTAGGGTCTTAGGCCTATAAATCCCGCAATTATTATCCGATTTTGCTGAACTTTGGGATAGAGAGTTGTATTAGGCCCTTCGACATCCTTCGTCAATTTGGCTCAGATCGGTCCAGATTTGGATATAGCTGCCATATAGACCGATCCGTCGATTTAGGTCCTTTGGCCTATAAATCCCGCATTTATTATCCAATTTTTCTGAAATTTAGGACAGTGAGTTGAGTTAGGCCCTTCAACATCCTTCTTCAATTTGGCCCAGATCGGTTTAGATTTTGATATGGCTGCCATATAGACCGATCCGCCGATTTAGGGTCTTTGGCCTATAAATCCCGCATTTATTGTCCGATTTTGCATAAATTTAGAAGAGTGAGTTGTGTTAGGCCCTTCAACATCCTTCTTCAATTTGGCCCAGATCGGTCCAGATTTGCATATAGCTGCTATATAGACCGATCCGCCGGTTAACGGTCTTAGGCTTATAAATCCCCCATTTATTATCCGATTTTGCTGAAATTTGGGACAGTGAGTTAAGTTAAGCCCTTCGATATATATCTGCAATATGGCATAGATCCGTCCAGATTTGCATACAGCTGTCATATAGACCGATCTCTCGATTTAAGGTTTTGGGCCCACAAAAGGTGTAATTATAGTCCGATGTCGCCGAAATTTGGGACAGTGAGTTATGTTCGGCCCTTTATCATCCTATTTCAATTTGGTCTAGATTAGTCCAGATTTGAATATAGCTGTCATATAGACCGATCTCTCGATTTAAGGTTTTTAGCCCATAAAAGGCGCATTTATTGCCCGATGTCGCCCAAATTTGGGACAGTGGGATAAGTAAGGCCCTTCGACGTTTTTCTGCAACTTGGCTCAAATCGGTCCAGATTTGGATATAGCTGCGATATAGACCGATCTCTCGATTTAAAGTCTTGGCCCTATAGAGGTCGCATTTATAATCCGATTTCACTGAATTTTGAAACCCTGACTTATGTTAGACTTTTCGACATCCTTGCGGTATATGGTTCAGATTGGTTTTTTTTTTTTGATATAGCTACTAAAAACACCAATATTTTCTAATACACAATTGAACAATGACTTGTACTAGTATTTGGTCCAAATCGGCACATATTTCAATATACCTGCTACGGGGCATAAGGTATGCATTTTTCATCGGGTTTTGAAGAAAGGTGGTTTACATATTTATACCCAAGGTGGTGGGTATCCAAAGTTCGGCCCGGCCGTACTTAATGCCTTTTTACTTGTTCAATTTGTCATAGTAAATTGTAACTATGATTACTGTTCAGTTTGTTTGCGGTTATACCTTTTATGGAGGTTTTTTCTTTTTTTACCTCTTTTTTGTTGGCAAAACCCTACGTAAATCTAACGCAGCAGCGACAACGACGCCATCGTAAATATTGACCTAAATTAGACAACATCCGTAGCAATAGTAAAGTTACTGCTTCGACTTCTTTGTCTCTCTTTCTGAGTCTGCATTCATGGGGACAACATTGAAGTGTAAATCATTTGTTTGTTAGCGTTTTTTTTTTTTTTTTTCAAAAATAATGGGAATAATGGTATTTAATTTTTATTTTCTATTTCGTTTAACACAACATAGCTTTTTGCCCAAACAATGCGACATTTTATATAAACGATAATAACAGACATGTTGGCTATGGCTGGTAAAATATAAAATATTTTGTTTTAAATCGTTTTAAAAGGTGTGAAAAATGGCATAAAAAATTACTGTATGTCGTTAATATAGTTAATGGCTAAAGAGAAGGCAATATGGAATTGCATTGAACAAAGTCACAAGTGAACGGGCAGCAAAGCCATTGATAAAATGTTAAAGTTGACTTTTGAAATGGTGAAGGAAATTAAGCTCACTTCAAAATTACTTTAATCTTATATCAAGCTACCATAAATTTTCCTATTGCTGATGGCCTTTGAGTAAAGCTCCGTTAGGCTTTGTATCTAATAATTAGAAAAGAATTAATGATCTGAAGAAAACAGAAATACCTAGAAAGAGCTCATGTAAATAAACAGTTAAACTTAAGTACGAAATAATAATCGGTAAGGTAAGGCAAAAGTCAGGCGGTGCCGACTGTTTAATACCCTACACCTGCCCTATAAGTACAAAGTGTGACTATAGCTAGGTTAGGTTTCGTTTAAATGGCAGCCTGCCATCAGACTCACTTAGACGTTTTGGTCCATTGTGATACCACAGGAACAGAAGAAGGCAGATGCCTTCTAGTTCCTTCCGTTGAACTATCCAGATCGCTTTAAAAAGCCCAATAGCTTGCGAATGTTCACATCCGCTAAATCAAACAGGTTCTCAAAGAAATGAGCACCTAAAGTGGAACTCTTTCTCACTGCTAGTGCGGGACACACACACACAGAGGGTGTTCTATAGTCTCTTCTTCTTCGATGTCCTCACAGCTTCTGCAAAAGTCGTTGCTGGCAACCTTCATTCCGTCAGCATGTTTTCCGATTAGACAGTGACCTGTCATGACAGACACAATGCCAGAGACGTCTTTTCTAGCCAATGATAGCAAAACTGTAGACCTCTTCAAGTCTAGATTAGGTCACATAGTTTTGAAATGCTCACAGCCCCCTCTTTGTGACTATCTATCATTTGTTGTCCATCGGGCCTGGTCCTGAAAACTTAGCTTACATGCCTCGCTAGAGGCATACCCACAGATTCCAGTATCCCTGAAATATGTAGGGTAGTTCCTAGTGTCGCAAGCTTATCCGCTTTACAATTCCCTGGTATATCTCTGTGGCCCGGCACCGAGAACAGGTGAATTTTGAACTGTTCAGCCATCTCGTTGAAAGATCTGCGACAGTCGAGGGCGGTTTTTGTGTGCAGAAATACGTTCTCCAGGGATTTAATGGCTGCCTGGCTTGCGGAGAAGATATTTATGCCAATCTTCGTTATGACATTCTATCTTAGCCATTCCTCCACTTCCTTCATTGCAAGGATCTCCGCTTGATGCACACTGCAATAGTCGGATAACTCTTTTCGATATGACCAGCTCTAGATCTTTAGAGTACACCCCAAAGCCCACCTGGTCGTTTAGTTTGGAACCATGCATATAGAAGTCGATGTAACTTCTGCTACCATAAATGTCGTGTTTCCATTCGTTTCTATCAGGAATAGTGGTACAGTACTTTTTTTTTGATCAAAAAGCGGCTCAGGTAGAATGTAATCCATACTGCCTGCAACATCGGTTATTGTATCAAGGATAACACATTGTCCGTAGCGGCCACATGACCAATGAGAAAGCTTCCTTAACCTCACGGCAGTGGTCGCTGCAATTTGTCTAGCCACAATGTCCAGAGGCATAAGATGTCGCATTAAATTCAGTGCATCGGATGGTGTCGTCCTCAGTGCGGCTGTGTGCCACAAACAAGCCATCCTTTGGATCCCGTTAAGTATTGAGCAGTAGTTGGACTTTTGAAGCTCCGTCCACCAGACCACAACACCATATAGCATTACAGGTCTGACAACTGCAGTATGGGTATATAATGCATGACACGCAGGGTCCTGTGCCATTTTCTCTTCATTTTCTTTTCCTAAGCATATGGTTAATGCTCTTTGGTCTTGTACTGGTCTTAGAATTGGATCAGTGTTTCGATCATCACATTGATAAAAGCCCCTTCGATGTTAATGCATACCGTCATCGAGAGATTCTTCTATTTTGTGTACAACCTTGTGAGAGGCGGTCTCCAGAGATCTCCCCTTCAGATAGGCATGCTGATTTCATCTGAGCTATTCGTTATCAGGGTGTCCTATATACGCTCCATGGTTTTGAGTAGAAAGGACTTACGGCTTATAAGTCTACAGGACTTTGGTGCGGTATAACTTTCCTTGCCCGGCTTGGGACAGGCATCTCTTTTGCCTCCTGCCAGCCGGAATATATGCAAGGCCCAGACACGCTGTGAATATAGTGGGACGCATAATAGTCCAACTCTCTCTCTGCTGTTATGGTCACTGTTCGATCGCTTAGAGGGCCCAATTATTATCCGTTTGTTATGGCTTTCAACACCCATAGCTAGTTTAAAATCGCCTAAATAACTTTAAATATGTGATATAAGGCGCAGAGTGGAGGCCAGCGTAGCGCTGAGGTTTGCATGTCCGCCTATGACGCTGAACGCCTGCGTTCGAATCCTGGCGAGACCATCAAAAAAGCGGTGGTTTCCTCTTCAACAACATTTGTGAGGTACTATGCGATGTAAAACTACTCTCCAAAGAGGTGTCGCCGTACGGACTCGGCTATAAAGAGGAGGCCCCTTATTATTGAGAATATGTGAGAAGTTTGCTCCTGTTCCTTAGTGGTTTGTTCATGGAAAAAATTTGCACGAGTTGCACGTTAGATTCGCACGAGTAGAACTTTTTTTTTTATTTTTTTAGCCATTAGCAATATTAGAACCAACATTTATAAATTTCAAATACTTTTTACTCTCTATTATTATTTTCTGCTTGCTGGCTAATGAAATCTCCTTTATGTCTTCGCAACCGATTTTTACTTGCCTTTATTGGATTCTACTATGCAAAATCATTCAATTTAAAATCAATTTAAAACCAAACGAATGATGCCTTAAACAAAAATAGATATTTCATTTGAATAGACCATAAAAAAACAAAGTCTTATATGGGACCAATTAAGCCAGAGGCTTGTAAAGAAAGTGGTAGGGTGAAGAATTGAATAATTTTAACTTTCAACTTCACAAATCAAAATCAAAACTCTTGAAAGAATGATGGAATGAATGGTCGATAATCGGCAAATCATAAATACCAAAAAAAAAAAAAAATAAAACAAAGCAATCCATAGAATGAATAAATGATTCATTGGTAGCTTGGCGTAGCCATCTACCATTCGCAAGAGCTTCAGGTTAATGTGAAAAAAGACACAAAAAATAAACACCTACCAAACTGTGAAAGAGAAAGTCCCATGGATAGTATAAAACTGAAATGCCATACAATTTGTCGTCATCATCATCATCATCGCTGCTATCACGTGTATAGTGTGTGTGCGTGTGTGGCCCGGGGGGATTTTTAAACAAACACATAAAAGTCACCATTTCGTTCGTTGTATGGCCAACGCAATTTCTTCTCGCATAGTCGAGAGAGCTGTTTTGGCGAACTGTATTGAAACGTTCTCAAGCGTTACCATTTCTACGCCCACTAAATGGGTTAATTTTTCAATTATTTCATACTTCCATTGTCTAATGACATTGCGGAGGCTATTCTCTGCCATTATGCCAAAGATGGTAGTCTTGATAGAAGCTAAAGAAAGAAATCTTTAAAAAACAAAGCATGAAGAATTTATTAAAAATGACATTGCAAAACATCTACAAAGACGCTTTCCTGTATAAAAAAAAAAACACAAAGATTTAACAATTTTTTATTGTTCTTTGGTCATTATTAGATGACATTGCGGAAGGCGGATAAGTTCTAAAAGTGTTCTTATAATTTCCATTAAGCTGAAAGAATGAAAACACAAACACTAGTCGTGTCATGTTGGCTTTAAGAGGTCATTTTTTTCTGGTCTTAAAGTGCTATTGGCACACTGGGTGCGCTTTAGTACCCACCACCAACAAATGGGGGGATTGTCACTTCGTTTGCAACACATCGAAATATAAGTCAGGGACTTTGCGCTATTAAGTCAGGGATTTTGTGCTATTACCAAAAACCCGAAATTGTTTTTCATTCCACGGTTCAGGTCCGGTAGTGCTTCTCCACCTAGGTGCCGGAGACATAGGAAATCCTGCGTTTTGAAAACGAAAATTAGATTTGAAATAGGTAAAAATGTGCCAAGTTTGGCCGGGCCGAATCTTGGAAACACGCCACCATGGATTCTGCTAAAATATGGGAGCTACATCTGGTTGTTGACCGATTTGGACCTCGGCACAGTTGTGGAGAGTCATAACAGAACACTATATTCAAAATTTCAGCCAAATCGGTAAAAGCGTGTTAAGTTCGACCGGGCCGAATCTTGGAAACACGCCATTATGAATTCTGCTAAAATATGGGAGCAATTTCTGGTTATTGACCGATTTGGACCTCTGCACAGTTGTGGAGAGTCATAACATAACACTATGTACAAAATTTCAGCCAATCGGACAAAAATTACGGCTTCCAAGGACTCAAGAAGTCACATCGGGAAATCGGTTTATATAGGAGCTATATCAGGTTATAGACCGATTTAGACCGTTCAGTTGTTGTAAACCACAAACGAACACTACCTGCAAAATTTCAGCTTCGAGGGGCTCAAGAAGTCAAATCAGGAGATCGGGTTATATGGGTGCTTAATCCAACTCTGAACCGATATGGCCCATTTGCAATCCCCAACGACCTACATTATTATTAATTTTCTGTGCAAAATTTCAAACGGCTAGATTTACGCGTTCGACCGCTATCGTGATTTCGACAGACGGACGGACATGGCTAGAATGTTGAGACAATCACGAAAATACATACCTTACTAGCTGACCCGGGCCCGCTCCGCTTCGCCTTCTTTTACTTTATATGGAACAAAAGTTTCCTTGGAATATTTATTTTCGACAATTATAGAGCTTTTAGTGAAATACCTTGCTACGGAAATAGTATGTCGCTTGACTAACAGTTTAACAATATAAGTGCCTTTATCTGAATCCCGTGAACTTTATTGGTCTACGAATTTAAGTTAGGATGTACGGTGTACTCCATTCTTAAAATACTTTATTTCAGCCCGATATTCTCATGATGTCTGATTTAGGGGTGTTTTCGAGGGTGAGCGGGGAATACTTCTAAGGGGTAAGGATCCGAACGAGCTATACAAAAGTGCCGGTTGGGTCTTGCATATGGCATATGTCTAGGCTAGACCCAGAGGTCTCAATGTTAACCCAGAGAAGACTGAAATATGCCTGTTCACGAGGAATACGAAGGTGGGCCATTTTAACGCACCACATTTCCTCAATAAGACGATTTCGATATCTGTCAAGGTCAAATACTTTGGTGTGATCTTGGACAGGAAACTGAATTGGAAGTGTCACATTCAGGTGCGTACTGAGAAGGTTCACAGATGTTGGGCAAAATGTGGACGCGCTGTAGGCTCGAAATAGAGGCTGAATCCGAGGATAGTCCACCGGCTCTACAGGAGCGTGGTTAGACCAATACTTACTTCCGCCTCAGTAGTTTGGTGAACTGCTGTGGAGAAAAAGTGCCACATATGGACCATACAACAGGTTCAGACAACATGTTGTCTTGGTATAGGCGGAGCGACTAGGACACTGGAGACTTTTCTAGATATCCGACCCATTGACATACAGATTAAGTGTGAGGCACCCACTGCGGCTATGAGACTTAAGGCGATGGGATTGAGGAAGGGAGCAGCTCATATCATCGCGGTATAAACGATAGGAAACCTGGAAGGAAGGGAAGACGTTTCCGATCGGATACCTGAGAGGAACCTTAAGGTCGAGTGCGAGGCCCTGCTGCCATCGGCACAGTCTTGGATTGACGGAACCCTAGTATTGTCATCTGGAAGATCATGTTACACGGATGGATCAAAGCAAGAGGACAGAGTGGGCCCGGGGGGTTTATATTGAGAACCCAGGGACTGAGATCTGTTTTAGACTGCCTGACCATAATACGGTCCTGCAGGCGGAGATCCGGGTGATCACGGAATGCGTCGAGTGCCACGAGGGTAAGGTCACGAACAGTCTTGCAGTGTAAGAAGGAGATTAACGCTTTCTCTGAGGATGGCCAAATCTGCATCGTTTGGGTGCCGGGCCATAACGGAGTAAGGGGAAATGAAAGGGCAGACGATTTGGCGGTGAAGGCCAGAGGACTGCCGTCAATAAACTTGGTTACCCCAAAGCCTTTCGGGTCGACGCAGTTCGAGTTAAGGGAATGGGCGATGAATGCGCATGCATCATTGTGGAACAGCGAAACGGTCGGTAGGACGGCGAAAATTCTATGGGAGAATTCAGATCGTGAGAAGATGAGGCTATTACTGAAATGAAGTAAGAAGGAGGTCAGTATAGCTATTGGTATCACAACGGGACACATAGGACTACGAGCTCACTTATGGAAAAGCGGTGCGGCAAGTGATAGCATGTGTAGGGCATGCGGGGAAGATGATGAGACGTTGGAGCATTTCCTTTGTCATTGCCCGGCTTTCGTGTTCAACAGATACCGGTACTTAGGTGGAGACAAAATATCAGACATGAACCAACATAGGGGAGTGGTATTGAAAACAATTAAGGATTTTGTAAGTAGCACGGAATTCCTTACTTAACTTAAAATTTTCTTTTTAGAGGTTACCTTATAGTTTTTAGAGCGCATCACAAGCCGATTACTGGCTTAGGTGTATGTCCGTAGTGGCATGGGGCGGATTAATTTCTGCACCCTCTTTTCAGCCTAACCTACTCAAAATTTCAAAAAGAAAAAACAAGTTGAAAACCAGAGAAGAATTTGTAGACCTCAAGCTAACTTTATTGTATAGACATTTTTTACCACTATCCGGCAAAAAATGGTAATCGGACTACAAACGAAGATTTGGCAGCTGGAAAGTCGCATCATTTTCTTGACGCACCTATTTTGCGTCATATCGAAAGCTGATCTTTTTACAGGATATCCTCATATACTCAGGATCAGGTTGTGAACCGATTTAAACCATACTTTGTACAGTTGTTGGAAATCATGACAAAACACGTCCTGCACAATTTCAGCCAAATCGGTTAGTAATTGTGCCCTCTAGAGGATCAAGAAATCTAAACCCCAGATCGGCTTATATGACAGCTATATCAGGTTATGAACCGATTTCCACCATGCTTAGCACAGTTGTTAAAACTCATACCGAAACACTTCATGTCAAATTTCAGCCAAATCGGATAAGAATTGTGCCCTCTAGCGGCTCAAGAAGTCAAGACCCCAGATCGGTTTATATGACAGCTATATCAGGTTATGAACCGATTTCCACCTTGCTTAGCACAGTTGTTAGAACTCATATCGAAACAGTTCGTGCCAAATTTCAGCCAAATCGGATAAGAATTGCGCCCTCTAGAGGATCAAGAAGTCAAGACCCCAGACGGTTTATATGACAGCTATTTGAGGTTGTGAACAGATTTAAACCATACGTTGCAAAGTTGTTGGAAATCATAACAAAACACGTTCTGCTAAATTTCAGCCAAATTGGATAAGAATTGCGCCCTCTAGAGGATCAAGAAGTCAAGTCCCCAAATCGGTTTATATGACAGCTATATCAGGTTATGAACCGATTTCCATCATACATAGCACAGTTGTTAGAACTCATACCGAAACACTTCATGTCAAATTTCAGCCAAATCGGATAAGAATTGCGCCCTCTAGAGGATCAAGAAGTCAAGACCCCAGATCGGTTTATATGACAGCTATATCAGGCTATGAACGGATTTCCACCATGCTTAGCACAGTTGTTAAAACTCATACCGAAACACTTCATGCCAAATTTCAGCCAAATCGGATAAGAATTGTGCCCTCTAGCGGCTCAAGAAGTCAAGACCCCAGACGGTTTATATGACAGCTATTTGAGGTTGTGAACAGATTTAAACCATACGTTGCAAAGTTGTTGGAAATCATAACAAAACACATTCTGCTAAATTTCAGCCAAATTGGATAAGAATTGCGCCCTCTAGAGGATCAAGAAGTCAAGTCCCCAAATCGGTTTATATGACAGCTATATCAGGTTATGAACCGATTTCCACCTTGCTTAGCACAGTTGTTAGAACTCATACCGAAACAGTTCGTGCCAAATTTCAGCCAAATCGGATAAGAATTGCGCCCTCTAGAGGATCAAGAAGTCAAGACCCCAGACGGTTTATATGACAGCTATTTGAGGTTGTGAACAGATTTAAACCATACGTTGCAAAGTTGTTGGAAATCATAACAAAACACGTTCTGCTAAATTTCAGCCAAATTGGATAAGAATTGTGTCCTCTAGCGGCTCAAGAAGTCAAGACCCCAGATCGGTTTATATGACAGCTATATCAGGTTATGAACCGATTTCCACAATACTTATCACAGTTGTTAGAACTCATACCCAAACACTTCATGTCAAATTTCAGCCAAATCGGATAAGAATTGCGCCCTCTAGAGGATCAAGAAGTCAAGACCCCAGATCGGTTTATATGACAGCTATATCAGGCTATGAACGGATTTCCACCATGCTTAGCACAGTTGTTAAAACTCATACCGAAACACTTCATGCCAAATTTCAGCCAAATCGGATAAGAATTGTGCCCTCTAGCGGCTCAAGAAGTCAAGACCCCAGACGGTTTATATGACAGCTATTTGAGGTTGTGAACAGATTTAAACCATACGTTGCAAAGTTGTTGGAAATCATAACAAAACACGTTCTGCTAAATTTCAGCCAAATTGGATAAGAATTGCGCCCTCTAGAGGATCAAGAAGTCAAGTCCCCAAATCGGTTTATATGACAGCTATATCAGGTTATGAACCGATTTCCATCATACATAGCACAGTTGTTAGAACTCATACCGAAACACTTGCCAAATTTCAGCCAAATCGGATAAGAATTGCGCCCTCCAGATGATCAAGAAGTCTAGACCCCAGATAGGTTTATATGACAGCTATATCAAATATGGACCCTTTACAATACCAACCGACCTACACTGATAAGAAGTATCTGTGCAAAATTTTAAGCGGCTAGCTTTACTCCTTCGAATGTTAGCGTACTTTCGACAGACAGACGGACGGACGGACAAACGGACGGGCAGACGGACGGGCAGACGGACGGACGCACAAACGGACGGGCAGACGGACGGACATGAAATGTCATGTCGATCAAGAATATATATTCTCTATGGGGTCTTAGACGAATATTTCGAAGAGTTACAAGTATAAAAAGAGGGCCCCACATCAATCATCTAAAATTTGAATAGGGCTGCACTCATTGATATGAGTTTTCCTTTAAAGGAATGTTCGTGGGACAATTTGTCTGTTGTATGTGATTTTCCCTTTATTTCACAGGCTTATCAAATTCGTCACTTGCCGTGCTATTCTAAACCTAATGCAGCGATGGTCAGAGAAGAAGTGCTTCATACGAACCATCCAATACTGGACCTCATCGATATGTTTTTCCTAACATATATTAAGTGTTATTATATCGTTAGTGATCCAGAATTCTGCCAGGGCTTATAAGTAACATATTTGCTGCCACAATTCGGGGCAGCGGTGTGGAAGTCGATAATTAGATAAAGTGTTAATGTTAATGCTTCATCGTGTCCCTTTTTCAGCACTCTTGCATCCGACGTTGACAACTCTGGGGAAAAATTTATAATTTAAATTTTAATGACAAATAACGTATTTCATCGGCCCAGTTTTTGTGTTACCAAAGAATAAATGGCAGTTGAAATGATTCTGTAAAGAAACTTTGTTCCGCGTCGTCCATAAAAAAAACTCTTCCACTGTGTGTTTAAAACAGAATTCTTCTGAAATTTAATTTTTTTCCAGTTCTCATGAACTTAAAATTATGTAATTTTCACCGCTGTTAATGTTTAAAATGTTTATATTATTTAATTAGTTTTCTGACAGACTGACAGTAAGGTGGTAGCTCTACTGCTGCCACTGATGCTGACTGACTGCTTGTTCAATTGTAATTATGTTAACATGTTAAGGTTGTTCGCCGTGTTGACTCTACGCAAAGCCCTGTTTAAACTGTCTGTGTCGGTGTACTGGCTGACTGTAATTGTTTGCATGTTTACCATGTTGTTTAAACATCATGTTACACAGACTGAGCTGGTGTGCGTGTGCAAAGGTATTTATGTTTGTGTATGTGACAGAGTTTGGTATTAAAAATAATAAAAGAAAAATATATATATAAATACCTTTTACTGTTTTTTTTTTCAGCCATTAAATACCCACTTAATTACGCTTTTTTCAAAATAAAAACATGCACATGCATACATAGTTAAACTTTACAACAGGGCATACCTGTACATGTACACACAGAAATATTAACATGTTGCCACAACACACAATGTCACTTAAACTGACCGTCATTCTCGCGTTAAATGATGCATAATAACCATTTGCATGCATACATAAACATAGAACATACCATCTAGGCAGTGGTAGTAGTAGTAGTAGTAGTAGCTCCCGCACACGTGTGCGTAAATGAGTGCTCCGTTTTGCAGGGATGCGTATGATGTTTATGTGTTTGGTATTTGGTGTAGTAGATAAAGCCCAACACTCGTTGTTTTTGTGAATGCAGCTGTGACTAAACAAAAAGTGCTACACACAACTGCAGTATGAGCAATATTAATACGTAGTGTATACGCAGTTTATACGTACGTGGAACCCATTTAAGGTGTAATCATCAAACCCAAACCCCAAAAGCTTGAAACTTTAATCTTAAACCATACAATGGCGAAAGGTATCTATGGTAATATTTCTACCTCATATGTAGGAGATGTGAAATTTTAATGGCTGAAATTCTTAGATACAGGATAGCTGACACAAAGTGTTATGTCAAATGACAATATTTTTATACCCACCACTTAAGGATGGGGATATATTCATTTTGTCATTCCGTTTGCAACACATCGAAATATCCATTTCCACCCTATAAAGTATATATATTCTTGATCAGCGCAAAAATCTAAGACGATCTAGACATGTCCGTCCGTCTGTCTGTTGAAATCACGCTACAGTCTTTAAAAATAGAGATATTGAGCTGAAACTTTGCACATAAACTTTTTTTGTCCATAAGCAGGTTAAGTTCGAAGATGGGCTGTATCGGACTATATCTTGATATAGCCCCCATATAGACCGATCCGCCGATTTAGGGTCTTAGGCCCATAAAAGCCACATTTATTATCCGATTTTGCTGAAATTTTGGACAGTGAGTTGTGTTAGGCACTTCGACATCCTCCGCTAATTTGGCTCAGATCGGTTCAGATTTCAATATAGCTGCCATATAGACCGATCCTCCGATTTACGGTCTTAGGCCTACAAAAGCCAATTTATTATCCGATTTTGCTTAAATTCGGGACAGTGAATTGTGTTAGGACCGTCGACATCATTCGCCGATTTGGCCCTGGTCGGTCCAGATTTGGATATAGCTGCCATATAGACCGATCCTCCGATTTTCGGTCTTAGGCCTACAAAAGCCACATTTATTATCCGATTTTGCTTAAATTCGGGACAGTGAATTGTGTTAGGACTATCGACATCCTTAGCCAATTTGGCTGAGATCGGTTCAGATTTGGATATAGCTGCCATATAGACCGATATCTAGGTTTTAGGTTTTGGGGCCATAAAAGACTCATTTATTGTCCGATGTCGCTGAAATTTGAGACAGTGAGTTTAGTTAGGCTCTTCGACGTCCTTTTTCAATTTTGCTCAGATCGGTTCAAATTTGGATATAGCTGCCATATAGACCGATCTCTCAATTTAAGGTTTTGGGCACATAAAAGAGGCATTTATTGTCCGATTTCACTAAAATTTGACATAGTGACTTATGATAGACTTTCGACATCCGTGTCGAATATGGTTCAGATCGGTTTATTTTTAGATATAGCTACTGTACTTATTAGTATTTGGTCCAAATCGGAACATATTTTGATATAACTGATATGGGGCATAAGGTATGAAAGTTTCACCGAATTTTGATGAAAGGTGGTTTACATATATATTCGAGGTGGTGGGTATCCAAAGTTCGGCCCGGCCGAACTTAACGCCTTTTTACTTGTTTTATGTGAAAACTCTTTTTATTGATTCAAATGACAAAAATGTGTGGAAATACTCTAAATTTAAGAATCCATTAACTTTTTTTCGATGTGGCCAGCTTTTGTCTTGACTATGACTATGCTCTGAGTTGGTAAAAAAAAACAAGTAAGAGCGTGCTAAGCGTGCAGGGCCAAATCTTATATACCCTCCACCATGGACCGCATTTGTCGAGTTCTATGCGCAGTTCCTCTTTTTAGGCAAATAAAGAATATAAAGAATTTACTTTCTTTTAAAAAAACCGCAATTACTTTTTGGGCAACCCAATATATCAAGTTATAGTCCGATTCGGACCATAAATGAATGGCGAACATTGTAGAAGTCATTGTGTAATATTTCAGTTCATTCGGTTAAGAATTGCGCCTGGTAGGGGCTCAAGAAGCAAAATCAGGAGACAGGTTTATATGGGAGCTGTATCAAGCTATTGATCGATTCAGACCATATTAGACACGTATGTTGAAAGTCATGAGAAAAACCGTTGTACAAAATTTCTGCCAAATCGGATGAAAAATGCGCCCTATAAAGGCTCAAGAAGTCAAGATCCTCGATCGGTTTATATGGCAACTATATCAGGTTATGTACCGATTTGCGTCATACTTAGTTATTGGAAGTTATACCAAAACACTACGTCCAAAATTTCAGTCAAATCAGATGAGAATTGCGCCCTCAAGAAGTCAAGATCCAAGATAGGTTTATATTTGAATCATACTTAGCACAGTTGTTGGAAGTGATACCAAAACACTACGGGCAAAATTTCAGTCAAATTGGACGAGAATTGCACCCTCTAGAGGCCCAAGAAGTCAAGACCCAAGATCGGTTTATATGGTAGCTATATCAAAACATGGATCGATTTGGCCCATTTACAACACCAACCGACCTACACTAATAAAAAGTATATGTGCAAAATTTCAAGCGGCTAGCTTTACTCCTTCGAAAGTTATCGTGCTTTCGACATACGGACGGACGAACGGACAGACAAACGGAAATGGCTAGATCGACTTAAAATGACATGACGGTCAAGAATACTTTATGGGGTCTCAGACGCATAGTTCGAGGTGTTACAAACAGAATGACAAAATTAATATACCTCCATCCTATGGTGGAGGGTATAAAAATGAGATGCAAGCAGCACCAATGTAGTCTGCAAATGTTTGGGAACATTTCTGTACAATGACTTTCTTCAGTGCATCCCTACAGGCATATTTGTTAGCCCTAACTAAAATAAAAATCGAGAGTAGATAAACCATGCCCATGAACATTCCACTAAGGAATAGCGGCGTATCACAGTGCGACACCTCTTTGGAGAGAAGTTTTGGCATATTACCTCACAAATGTTTCCAGTATTAGGAAGGGAAAATCACCGCTGAATATTTTTTATGATGGTCTCGCTAGGATTCGTCCCAGGCATTCAGCTTCATCGGCTGACATGCTAATCTCTGCGCTATGGGGGCCTCCTTAAGCACTACAGCTGAAAAAAAACAAGAAGGTTGCCATGGCACACTTTAAAAAAATAATACCTATGCCGACGACTTCGTTATTACCAATTCAGACCAACATATTTGTATGCCCTACACCACCACTGTGATACAGGGTATTATATATTTCGTGCATTTGTTTGCAACGCTAAGAAGGAGGAGAGCTAGACCCATTGATAAGTATACCGATCGACTCAGAATCACTTTCTGATTCGATTTAGCCATGACCGTCTGTGAGTCCATGTATTTTTGTAATCAAGGTACGTATTTGTTGTCCAATCGTCACGAAATTTTGTACATGACATTTTTTTGGCTCAAGGACGAACGTTATTGATTTGGGTAAAAATCGGTTCAGATTTGGGTATATCTCCCATATATAAGTATCGCCCGATTTGCACTCAAATGGCCGTAGAAACTACAATTTTCAACCGATCTGCACGAAATTTGCCACGGATTGTTTCATTACTTATCTTAACCTATCTGCGAGTTTTCACCAAAATCCGTTCAGATTTGGATATATCTCCCATATATATGTATCGCCCGATTTGCACTTTTATGGTCGTAGCTAGTTCAATTTTCAACCGATCTGCACAAAATTTGGCTCAGATTATTATGTTGCTGATTTTAACTTATCTGCGAGATTTCATCAAAATCGGTTCAGATTTGGATATAGCTCCAATACATATGTATGGCCCGATTTGCACTTTAATGGCCGTAGTAGGTACAATTTTCAACCGATCTGCACAAAATTTGTCGCGGATTGTTTTGTTACTAGTTTTAACCTATCTGCTAGATTTCATCAAAATCGGTTCAGATTTTGGTAATAAAATTCAATGATTTGCAAGCGTTGCTCGTTAGTAAGTCTATTCATGATGAAATGTCAAAGCATACTGAGCATCTTTCTCTTTGACACCATGTCTGAAATCCCACGTGATCTGTCAAATACTAATGCATGAAAATCCTAACCTCAAAAAAATCACCCTTTATAAATCGATCTTCTCAAAAATATGCACAACGATATGTACGGATTTTGATCGAAATTCTACATACCAAATTTAGGCAAATTTTAAATTTGTCGTTTAGCCTGCATATCCAATGTTGTGTAGGGTATCGAAAGGTCGGCTTCATCCGACTTTAGCCCGTCCTTACTTGTTTGTCTTTTAAAATGCCCCAACAAGAAAAGTTCAACGGATTAGCATCTGGCGAATGAGGCAACCATTGTGTAGACTGAAGTGCGGATGAAGAGAGATTCGTCCAAGGTGTAGGGTACATTGGATTCCTCTTGATCGAACTTTGCAACTTTTCCAACTAAAAATAATCATAAAACTCGCTGTGATTAAACACCCTCGTGGATGATTTCGTCAAAACAAAACCATACACTTCCACTGAATAAATTTTCAGAAAATTACCTTGTTGAGGCTTGCATGAACACATTAACGACGAGACATTAATTAAAAACTTTTACACGCTACTGTATTGTGCATTTTGTCAACTGGCCAGAAAAATTATCAACAACCAACAAAGAGATGCGGCAAGCTGCTAACCATAAAAAATTACCCATCATCACAATGCCCGCTGCCGTTGTGATGCCAAACAAATTAAGGGTATGTTCAAAAATATTCACACGGCGTTTTTCATGTTGCTGAAAAGCAGATTGTGTCAACAACATTTACAAAAAAAAAAGAAAAAAAAAATGATTACATTTGAATGAACATGCATGTATATGATAAGGTTTAATAACATAGAGTGGAGTGGTTAAGTTCGCTCGGACCCAATTTTGTATACCCTCCACTATGGATCGGATGTGACGAATTCTTTCAACGACTTTTTCAAATATATAAGTGCTATATCAATTTATTGGCCGATATGGACCATACTTATCATGGCTCTTAGAAGTCATAGAAAAATACTGCCTCCAAAACTTCAGGCAAATCGAGTAATAATTGCGCCCTCCAGAGGCTCAGGAAATCAAATTGGAAGATCGGTTTATACGATTACGATTCGCATTATCTTCAAAGAAGTACGATCCAATGATGCCATCTGCCCATAAACCGCAGCAAAATAAGACTTTTTCTGAATACATTGGTAGCTCTTTTAATGATTCTGGCTGATCTTCATTCCAAAATCGACACTGCTGCTTACTTACGCACTTAATGAGCCAAAAATGAGCTTCGTCGCCGAAGAAGAAGAAGCGCGCGATGAACTTTTTTAACAGAGCACGCATGGTTAAATAAGAGACCAAACTGAAGATATTGGACAATGAAACAAAACACAATACATGTGTGAGCTGTTTATACCAAAATTGCAAATCTTGCCCATGAACATTCCACTAAGGAACAAAGGCAAACTTCTCACATATCAATGAGTGCAGTCTCATTCAAGTTTAAGCTCAGTGATAAGGACCTCCTTTTTATAGCCGAGTCCAAACGGCGGAGCTTAATCAAGAAGCAAAATGGGGAGATCGGCTTATATGCGAGCTATATCAAGCTATAGATCGAATCAGACCATATAGTACACGTATGTTGAAGGCCATGGGAAAAGCCGTTGTACAAAATTTGTGCCAAATCAGATGAGAACTGCTCTCTCTAGAGACTCAAGAAGTCAAGATCCCAGATCGGACGACAATTGCGCCCTCCAAAGGCTCAAGATCCAAGATCGGTTTATAAGGCAACTATATCAAAACATGGACCGATTCAGCCCATTTACAATCCCAACCGACCTACACTTCATAAGAAGAATTTGTGCAAAATTTCAAGCGGCTAGCTTTACTCCTTTAAAAGTAAGCGTGCTTTCGACAGACAGATGGAGAGACGGACTAACATGGCTAGTTCGACTTAAAATGTCACAACGATCAAGAATATATATACTTTATGGGGTCTTAGACTAAATTAGTATACTCCAATCCTATGGCGGGAGTTATATAACAATGTGCGAACCGACAAATTGATTCAATCCTTAGACCAGTACCGGGTGGATCGGGTCCTTAGAGACTAGATAAACCATGTGCAAAGGAACAGGTGGATAAATTGCCGGTTTCAAGACATAAATATGAAGGAGAAAGTGGCACACGTCTCGCCACAGGGGGCATTTTAACGCCGCTACTTTGGATGAACACCATAAATAACCGATGCTGACTGGGGAGGTATTTGAACCCGTCTGCTATGCAGACGATTTCATGATACTTCTTAGGGGTAAGGATCCGAACCAGCTATGCGGAAGGGCCGAAAAGGTCTTGCATATGGCATATGACTGGACTAGACCAAGGGGTCCCAATGTTAACCCAAAGAAAACTGAAATATGCCTTCCACGAGGAAGACAAAGATGGGCCAATTTGACGCACCACGTTTCCTCAAGAAAACTATTTCGATGTCTGATAAGGTCAAATACTAAGAAATGATCTTGGATAGAAAACTTAATTGGAAGTATCACTTTCAGGAGCGTACTGAGAAGGTTCACAGATGTTGGGCGCTATGCAAATGGGGCCTGAATCCGACTATAGTCCACTGGCTCTACAGCAGCGTGATTAGACCAATACTTACTTACGCCTCAGTAGTTTGGTGGACTGCTATGGAGAAAAAGTGCAACATAAGGACCATACAACAGGTTCAGAGAACATGTTGTATTGGCATAGGCGGAAGGATGGACACCGCGCCCACAAGGGCCTGGAGACTATTCTAGATATGCGACCCATTGACATACAAATTAAGTGTGAGGCAGCCACTGTGGTTAAAAGACTTAAGGCGATGGGAGAATGGATTGAGGATGGAAGCAGCTCATACCATCGCGGTGTAATGGAAAAGACGATAGAAAACCTGTGAGGAAGGGAAAAGGTTTCCGATCGGATACCTGAGACGACACTTAAGGTTGAGTGCGAGGCACTGCTACCAGCGAAACAGACTTGTCCTGACGGAACCCTAGTATTGCCATCTGGAGGATCATGTTACACGGATGGATCAAAGGTAGAAGACAGAGTGGGCCTGGGGATTTACATTGAGAACCTTGGGACTGATATATGTTTTAGACTGCCTGACCATAATACGATCATGCAGGCGGACATCCGGGCGATTATGCAATACCTGAGGTGGTGTGGTACTAACAAGAGAACGTCGATAGTGAACACCTTTACGGACATTAAAATGGCCAAAAGGGCAATACCACTAGAACGGTAAGATCACGAACAATCTTGGAATGTAGGAGGGCGATGAGGATGTCACAATCCGCTTCATTTGGGTGCAGGGCCATAACGGAGTAAGAGGGAAATGAAAGGGCATACGATTTGGCGGTGAAGGCCAGAGGACTGCCGTCAATAAACTTGGTTAAGCCGAAGCCTTATGGGTCGACGCTATCTGAGTTTAGGGCGTGGGCTACGAACGCGCAACAGTTGGTAGGACGGCGGAAGTCCTAAGTGGTGATCCGGATCTTGAAAGGACGAGGCTATTTCTGAAAGGAAGTAAGACGGATCAGTATAGCTTTTGGTATCATAACGGGACACATGGGACTACTAGCTCACTTATGTAAAATCGGTGCGGCAAGTAACAGCATGTTTAGGGCATGTAGGGAAGATGATAAGACGTAGGAGCATTACACATGTCTTTGTCCGGCTTTCGCGTCTAACAGATACTGCCATTAAGGTGGGGACACAATACCAGATAAGAACCAACTTAGGGTCGTGGCATGGAAAACAATTAACGATTTTGTAAGTAGCACCGAATTCCTAATTTAGATTTTCTTTTTCGAGGTTAGTTTTTATACCGAACACCGTAGGATGGGGATATGCTAATCTAGTCATTTCGTTTGGGACATCTCGAAGTATATAAGTCTAAGACCCCATTAAGTATATATTGGATTGCCCAAAAAGTAATTGCGGATTTTTTAAAAGAAAGTAAATCCATTTTTAATCAAAATTAGAATGAACTTTAATCAAAAATACTTTTTTTACACTTTTTTCTAAAGCAAGCTAAAAGTAACAGCTGATAACTGACAGAAGAAAGAATGCAATTACAGACTCACAAGCTGTGAAAAAATTTGTCAACGCCGACTATATGAAATATCCGCAATTACTTTTTGGGCAACCCAATATATTCTTGATAGTCTGGACGTTCTGAGTTCATCAAGCCATGTTCGTCCATCCGTTCGTCTGTCAAAATCACAATAGTGATTGAGCTAGCCGATTAAAAATTTTGCACAGATACTTAATATTGATGTAGGTCGTTGGGGATTACAAATGGCTCATATCGTTTCAGATTTAGATAAAGCTCCCATATAAACCGATCTCCCGATTTGACTTCTCGAGTCTCTGGAAGCCGCAATTTTTGTTCGATTTAACTTAAATTTCGAATGTAGTATTCTGTTATGACTTTCAACAACTGAGCCTAGTACAGTCTAAATCGGTCTATAACCTGATAAAGCTCCCATATAAACCGATCTTCCAATTTGATTTCTTAAGCCCCTAGAAGCCCCAATTTTTGTCCGATTTGGCTGATATTTTACTTGCTGTGTTCTGTTTTGACTTTTAACAACTGTGCATAGTACGGACCAATTAGGTCTATAACCTGATATCGCTCCCATATAAACCGATCTCCCGATTTGATTTCTTGAGTCGTTACAAGCCGCAATTTTTGTGCGATTTGGCTGAAATTTTGCATGTAGTGTTGTGTTACGACTTCCAACTACTGTGCCAAATACGACCAAAATCAGTCTATAACCTGATGTAGCTCCCATATAAACCGATCTCCTGATTTTATTTCTGGAGTCGTTACAAGCCGCAATTTTTGTCCGATTTGTCTGAAATTTTGCATGTGATATTCTGTTACGACTTCCAACAGCTGTGCAAAATACGGCCAAAATCAGTCTATAACCAGATATAGGTCCCATTAAAACCTATCTCTCAATCATCCTTGTTGGGTTCCTATAACCTTTAATTATTGCTGATTTGACAACAGTTCAAAAGGTTTTTGGTGAAATATCATGGTGCGAAAGCGACATATGTATGTCGCATGGCTAAAATATTTTTATATGAATTATATTGTACATGACCTTTGTGGGTCTGTGAGATCGATCGAATGGCCCTTAGACCCTTAGCCCCGAATATTGACTTCTGATTCGTGTTACTGTAAAATATTTTTCATTTGAGCCCCATATTACCATAGTCAGCAGATGTGTCTGGTTTGGTAGGTGTGCGGCGTCCACCCAGAGACTTTGCTCTGAAAAAAAAAAAACAGATTCGTGATCTATTCTAAAGTACTTTTTTATTGAGCCCATATTGCCTAGGTCAGAACACATGCCCAATTTGAGGGTCTTATTGGTGTGAGGTGGCCATCTAGGGGCTTGGACCTGAAAGTTGATATCAAATTCGTGCTCTACTTTACTCTTTGTTGGTCTGTGAGATCGCCCAGAGGTTTTTGGGTCCTTTTAGTTTGGAAGTTAGATGTACTACATTCTGAACGCCTTTATTTGTGTCGGATATTATTCCCATGGGTGATTTCCAAGTGGAACGTCCCCGCATACATTTGGCCTCGAACGAATATATAAAATTCGTTCTCTACATCTATTCGTTTGAGTCACATATTGACATGGTTCGTAAATATGTCCGATTTGATTTCGACGGTGGATTGGGGTAGCCAGACCCTTTGTCCCGGAAATGAGTATCACATTCGCACTCTACTCCCAAATAAATTTCATCAGAGCTCCATATCGTCGGCAAATATGTCCAGTTTGACGACAACCAGACACTTATGCTTGAAAACATATTAGCATCGTGTTCTACTATCAATTACCTATATTTTTAACTCCATATTGCTATTGGTTTAGTGGGAGTTGAGATAAGGTGTCCCCCAAACACTTGGTCCCACATATAGAATACCAAATTCGTTTTCAACTCTCAAATACATTTCATTTTAAGTGTGGCCCTTGAAAAAATAACAGTTTCGTGTTCCACTTGCAAATACCTTTCATTTGAGCCCAATATCAGCTAATACGTCCTATTTGGGGGTTATTATGGGGGTGAGATAGCCCCTAGACCCTTAGTCCGCAATTTTGACTTCTGATTCGTGTTACTGTCAAATATTTTTTATTTGACCCCCATATTACCATAATCAGCAAATGTGTCCGATTTGTCGGTGTTTGGGGGTGCGATGGCCACACAGATTTTTGGGCCTGAAAAAAATCTGATTCATGCTCTATTCTAAAGCACTTTTTATTTGAGCCCATATTGCCAAGGTCAGGAAATATCTCCAAGTTTTAAGTCTTATTGGAGTGCGATGGCCTTCTAGGCACTTGGACCCTAAGGTTGGTATCAAATTTGTGCTCTACTCCGGAAGATCTTTTATTTGAGCTCCGTATTGCCATGATTGATAAATAGGTCCATTTTAGGGGGTGTTTTAGATGTGGAGCGTTCCCATAATCACTTGATCTCACATTTGGATATCAAATTCCTTTTCAACACTCAAATACCTTTCATTTTACCTCTATATTGTAACGATTGGTATATACATATATCCATTTGGTGAGCTTTGGCGGCCACTGTAGCGCAGAGGTTAACATGTCCGCCTATAACGCTAAACACCTAGCTCGAATCCTAAGGTGATCGTCAAAAAAAATTTTCAGCGGTGTTTTTGCCCTCCCAATGCTGGCCAAATTTATGAGGTACTATGCCATTGAAAACTTCTCTCCAAAAGGTGTCGCACTGCGGCACGCCGTTCGGACTCGGCTATAAAAAGGAGGCCTTTATCATTAAGCTTAAACTTGAATCGGACTGCACTCATTGATATGTGAGAAGTTTGCCCCTGTTCCTTAGTAGAATGTTCATGGGCAAAATTTTCATGTTTGGGCTTTGGCGGTGGGGCTGTCCCCTCATCCACCCCACCTTAATGTTGGATACCAAATTTTTGTGTTAAGGTTACTATAAAAGATCAAAACAAATCACTTCAATTGGTTCACCATCTCCGAGGTCTGGCTTTTTTGAAAATTCCGGTAAAGGTCTTATCCATCAGAACCTCAAATCCATGTTAACATAACCCCTTTCCAAATTAGTTTTTTTAGAAGTAATTTTAACAAACCTATTCCCAAATCTACTAATACTATTACATAAACCTCTTTTAGTACGACCCCATCGAATAATCATGAATAAGTACTTGTCCGACCAAAAAAGTTTACGAGAATACATTGCCTAAATAAATGTACAAACTAACATAAAAAAGCAAAATAAAAAACAATGTATTTTTGTTGGGAATTTCTTTTAGGGGCGCGATAAAAAATGTCATAAGGCTAAAAATTTCTGGCATAACTTAACGCCCTTGTATGTTATGCCTAACAAACGACTAATAACATGTTGTTCACTCCATTAGCTTGGACCTTTTTGTTGTCATTGTTCAAAACATTTTCCTGTACTTGCCAAAAATGGCAACTGGGTTGTCTTTGAGTGATATGGCACCACCTTTGCATGTATAAAAAAATATATATATTTAAAAATTTGGATGGGTTGACAAGGTTATGGGAATCTTTTAATATGTTTGGTTGAGGTAGCTTACCTAGCAACAAATGCTGCAAAATTAAAACATTTTTTTATTCTAAGTCCAATGCAAAAAATATTTCCAACAAGATCTTCTTGTGAACTTCCTCATTCATACATTCGGTTTTTTGTGCATTTATTATGAACTCAAACATTTTAAAGTGAGAATGTTCGTGTGCCGCACCACGGCGTTCCGGGAGTTTAAACCATAAACTTAGTTTCGTCTTTGTTTTCAGCCCGACCCATGAAGGAAGATGAAGAGATGAAAAAATCTAGTCAGACTTTAATTTTTAATACCTAATGAAATAGCGAATATAATCTTATAAGATTTTCTTCCGATTGGACCTACTACAGCTTTAAGAGGCCAAAACGGATAAAAGTTATATATATAGGAGCTATATCTGAATCTGCATCGTTGTTGAAGAAATTGCCAACGTACTAGGACTCTTCTTCTCTTCTCTTCTTCTTAGCGTTGCAAACAAATGCACAAAGTTATAATACCCTGTAGCACAGTAGCGGTGTAGGATATAAATACAGGAAGGATGGGAGCGTGCGAATGCTTCCTCGGAGCGTAAGCCAACACTCAATCAAGTATCCACTTCTTAAGTGCTAAACATTGGTGCTTCATACCTGTCTTGCATAATATCGCGTTGAAGATGTTATCGCGTCTCTCGCCGAATTAAATCAGCCTTAAACACGTATTTGAAAAGACGCCCCAGAGACTAATCTGCAAATCTACCAAGATCGGATCACCTTACCTAGGATGGCAAGACTGCCCATTTAGAACTGGTCATGAGCAGAGCAATTGGTCGATCGTCTCTTCTTCATGCTCATCGAGACATCGCCTACACTATTCATGGTGCGGGACTCCCATGCGCGCGAACATATGACCTATCGCACAGTGTCCTGTTATGACTCCTGTAATCGCACTCAGTGACCCCTTATCGAGCCCCAATAACTACTTCGTCCTCTTCCGCTTAATAGCTGGCCAGTGTGTGCTGGCTATCCGACAACCATCCACAGACTCCCACCCTTCCACCATTTTCGCACTGACCTTCTCCTTTACAACGTTCAGTCGTTCGATAAATGGCACGACTGGCCACAGCTCTAGAGGATCTCCTCGCGGCATAATCGGACGCCTTCTCATATCTCAGGACACGACATCATTAGGCAAGAGCTCGGTTAGGGCCCCCCAAATACTCCGCCAACTACGTCATCCATTTTGAATTCAAGTCCTTGAAGGCAGCCATACTTCCAACATATATCCTTAGTTTCAAACGTGGCAGTTCCATCCTCCGCATGTCCTTTGCGGCCAACGTAATGGCACAGCCCTCCGACAGAATGATCGTATACTCGTCCGGCAATCTATAACTGGCATACCGATGTCGATCGTCTCAGAGTAAACCACTAATTCCGCCCCTGACTCCATCCTTGAATTGTCATTGAAGACCGAGGTTTTATTCAACTAAAACACAGCATTCGCTTCCCACTCGTCCCTTCCGGGAAACCGAAATCTACCCAGCCTACCTGCCTGGGCGCCTTCACTCATCTCAAGCGCTGCATTAGCGGCACAGGCCTGAATATATACCTCAACAGGTTGTAAATCGCCTCCAGACCCGCCTGCAGACCCGCCTGTCTTAACGCTCCCATGATCCCGACGCAGGCCAGTGTCTATACCTTTCTAACTTCCTCGATCCGTGTACTCTTCTCCACAGCCTTTCATTATACCAGTGATTCAAATATCAGTACTGGCATCACATTGGCCGTGTACATCCAGTACATAATCTTCCGGCTAATTCTCCACTTCCAACTGAACATCCTACGCCATCTTTCCTCCGTATTCCTTGTTCAGAATAGTTTCGAATCGTGGACTAGGCCTATGAATTTACTTTGGTTTATTTTTCCCACCTTGGGGATAAAAACCATTTCAGACCACCCTCCATAACGCGTCATGGGCAATGCTAGGCTCGCCCTAAAAACCAATTTCAGCCATATCCGATTCACCCCAAAGGACTCCTGCTGCAGCGCTGGGATTCTCCTGTTTGGGCCTGCCAATATAAACGGCTGGAAGGTGCGAATCGCCCCTCCGATGTGTTATTTCTTGGATTCAGCCCTTGTGGGTATTACGATGTCCTGAACGTCGTTCTCTTCTTGGCGGCCTGGCAAATGTTTTTCCATCATCCCTCCTTTGGGATAAAAATCAACTCGGACTACCCTTCATGACTTTTGTATGTAGAACAGTGCCAAGCTCGCCCTAAAATCCAATTCCAGTCATGTCAGAATGACCCCAAAGGACTCTTGCTGCAGCGCTGGGATTTTCCTGTCTGGGCCTGCCGATATAAACGGCTACAAGAAGCGAATCGCCCACGCTAACTTTCTCTCGTCAATGATGTTTCCGATGTGGTATTTCTTGGATTCAGCTCTTGTGGGTATTACGATGTCCTGAACGTCGTACTCTTCTTGGCGGCCTGGAAAATGTTTTTCCATCATCCCACCTTTGGGATAAAAACCAACTCAGACCACCCTCTATGACCTTGGTATGTAGGACAATGCCAGGCTCGCCCTAAAAATTGGTTCCAGGATTGTCTGAGTGACACCAAAGGACTCTTGCTGCAGCGCTGGGATTTTCCCGTCTGGGCCTGCCGATATAAACGGCTGGAAGGGGCGAATCGCCCACGCTAACTTCTCCTAGGCAACGATGCCTCCGATGTGGTCTTTCTTGGATTCAGCCCTTGTGGGTATTACGATGTCCTGAACGTCGTACTCTTCTTGGCGGTCTGGAAAATGTTTATCCATCATCCCACCTTTGGTATAAAACCCAACTTGGACCACGCTCCATGACCTTGGTATGTAGGACAATGATAGGCTCGTCCTTAAACTTAGTTCCAGCCATGTCAGAGTGACCCCAAAGGACTCTTGCTGCAGCGCTGGGATTTTCCCGTCTGGGCCTGCCGATATAAACAGCTGGAAGGGGCGAATCGTCAACGCTAACTTCTCCTCGTCAACGATGTCTTCGATGAGGTCTTTCTTGAATTCAGCCCTTGTGACTATTACGATGTCCTGAACGTCCTATTCTTTCTGGCGGCCTGGAAAATGTGTTTTCATCATTAGTTCCACCGTCTCGTGGTTGTTCTTGGTGTAAGTGCCGTCTTCTCTCCTAAAAGAGGTTTGAGTGTTAGGATCTTTGGAAAGCTCTTTGCAATATCAAGACGCTTCATTAGTATCCTCTAATTCTCCGCAGAATTTCGCCCAGGAAGTCCTCTTGGCTCTCCTCGTCTCCTTCTTGAGCCTGCCTATGGGCTCACGATATTCGTTTCAGCTGTCTGCAGTGTTCTCCCTTTTCGTCTCCTTCTTGAGCCTGCCTATGGGCTCACAATATTCGTTTCAGCTGTCTGCAATGTTCTCCCTTTTCCCCTTGTTCTGCTTTGCTCCCTTAATACTTCAGTTCTGGTGTCCACCATTATTAGTTCGCCTTGTACGGGGTTACCCGCATGGCAATCTGGCTATGCAAAAAAACCCAAGAGGGAAAGATTTCCCTCTTGGGTTTTTTGCATGATTTGGCAGCGTAATACGATTATGAGGTCTATAGTGGATTTACCAGGTCTAAGTCCTCGTTGTTAAGGCCTATTTATCCCATTGACTTTAGATTTAAATCTCTCATACAGTATGCTCGAAATAATTTTGTACGCTATTAAATAGAAGGAGACCTCTATTCCTCAATAGCTGGTACGCACTATTTTGTCTCTCTTCTAGTGTACGGAAACTACTATCCAGGGGTTATTCGATAGGCTTATACATGCACCACATCAAAATGTCTCCTCCGGTTTCCAATAGTCCAGCTGGTAACTCACCGGCTCCTGCTGCATTGTTGTTCTTCAGACTATTGCTACATTGAACACATTATGACTTGGACGTATATTTTCTATGCCGTCATCGAAAACCAAGAATCGGAACCTAACATCTGGGAAAATTTTTCTTTTCATGTCTCTGCAGGAAGATGGATATGCCTTTGCTAAAGCCAATGGTTTAATGTCTAATTCCTTGGTAGAGTTTCAGGACTTCATTCTGACTTCTAGACATCTCGATTTGCTCACTTTCACTTCTTTCTGCGAAATGGAAGTTTCTCCTCCCTCCTTTGCTCTCGATGCCTCTCATTCGCTTAGCCCGTTGCCAATCAATTAGGAATTGCTTCGCATTTCGACACTCTTTTTTGTACAAGTCACGCGCCGTTTTCCATAGAGTAGGCAAATGCCTTCCAACTATCACAATGTGATCAATTTTGTCTCTCACAATTTTATAGCGAGACAACCATGTGGCCTTGTGAATATCGCCATGTCAAAAATTCCGTTCTGTTGCCTAATTATTATGAATTTTTTTTTTTGATATTTCTAAACTTAAAGTATTAAAACTTTAGATAATTTTCTGCTTTTTCTTTGGTCAAAAAATGTTTATTCTATAAAAATTTTCATTGACTTTCTTCAACAAATATGTAAATGCATTGAAATTATTCTCCTTTATCTATTTACAGGCGTCGGTGTTGTCCTTGTAACAGTTAGTGGTGCTGCTTGGCGTATGACCGCACCTGGTGGTCCTCCTTGCCTGGGTTTGGGTTCCAGTGTAGACTTGGGCAGATGTGGCCGACGGCCATGCAGTCGAGGCGGTGGTGCACCGCAAGGTCTCCTATATCCGGAATTTCAGCATAGACCACCGCCACCCTCATACCAGGCCAGCATGCAAGAGTATCGTTTGAGGTAAGTGCAGACAAAAGTTTGTCATTTTCTCTATACCCCTCTATCTCCCTCCAACTTTTCGAAATAGTGGGAACAGCAACAACAGCTTAATGACATCGGAAACAACAAAGTCTTAAAAAATATAGACACACACACACACACCTACTCGCAACAACAACAAATGGGATAACTACAAAAAGGACCCTCTGACCATAAAATGTGGCTAACCACATAATGTGGTTGCTTTAAAAAGGATTTCAATACATAGAGGGTTAGGTTAGCGGGGTAATGGGGGTGTGTGGCGAATTTTGGCAAAGTCCAGCTGGGAGTGCCTTGCATGCTTGCCGGTTTGAAAGCGTACAATGCAGACCTTCTGTAATGGATTGTATCCGCTTGTCCGTTCGTCTATTGTTGAAACCAATTTAATCGAAACGATTTCTATGTTGGTCCTTTGCTTTGGGGTGCTGCATTGTGTGCACAAAAGAAGCAAAATTTTGCAAGTATTGTTAATGATTGCATGTCCTTGTGTCATTTATTACAGAGTTTCCTTTAGACATTTTGTGTCGTTACTTTTTGCCAAAAGGAAGGCTATCGTTGTTGTTGTTGTTGTTGCCATTATATATCCCTTCTCTATGCTGGTGAACTTAAAAAATGGCAATTAATTTACACAAATTGTTTTTGTGTTCTTTTGTATTTACTGCCCCTGTCTCACTCTCTCTCTATCTTTCTCTCTTACTGTGCAGACTTTTACTTTTGGATCGAGATCGCCAGAATGGAGTAGTTCGTGGCAGTTCGCCGCCGCCCACTTATCGTTCACATGCCGGAAGTTTGCTAAGGTAAGGATAAATTTATTTTAAATACTGGCAATAAAATACCAAAAAACAAGTTAAGCACTGGAAAAAAAAAGAAACTTCCAGACGAATTGCTTTGTATTGTGGTCATTTTGGATTTGGCCAAAGAGAATGAGCAACCTAATTTCAAGCAAATAATACAGTAGGGCTGGTCAGTTGGGTCTTTGTTGGAGAGGGTTGGCTCGGAGTTAGGGTTCATTAGGAGGGTTATCAATCAAATTGCCATCAGTGGGCCAAAGGAAATTGCAACATGTAACGAGATTTATACCACTTCGTAATTGTGGTGCAAGGGATAATTGTTTCGGCTAGGTAATTATAGAAAATTACTTTATAAGGTTTTCCATAGAGTAGGCAAATGAAAGATAATCAAGAGTAGAGTACGAATTTCATAATAAAAGTTAAGTCCAAGTACCTGGAGGGCCGCCCCAGCCCCAACACCCCTTATAATCGAATTATTTGACCATCATGACAATATGGGACTCAAATGAAAGGTATTCGGGAGTAGATTACGAATATGGTCAGGAAGTAGGAATAGGCTTTATAATTTGTTGATAACGGAAGGGGGCGGACCCTCCACCGTTGCCCCAAAAACACCACCCAAAATCAAAAGTGGACCGATAAAGACAATATGGATATCAAATGAAAGGTATTGAAGAGTAGAATACGAATATGGCATTGACAAGTAGGAGCGGGTTAAGTTCGGCCGGGCCGAATCTTATTGGGTTGCCCAAAAAGTAATTGCGGATTTTTTAAAAGAAAGTAAATGCATTTTTAATGAAACTTAGAATGAACTTTAATCAAATATACTTTTTTACACTTTTTTTCTAAAGCCAATATACCCTCCACCCTCCACCATGGATCGCATCCGTCGAGCTCTTTGCTTAGTATCTCTTTTTAGGCAAACAAAGAATAATGAATATGGACGGAGGAGGAGGAGGAGCTATATCAAGTTATAGTCCGCTTCGGGGCTCAAGAAGCAAAATTGGGAGATTGGTTTATATTGCAGCTATGTCAAGCTATAGATCAATTCAGATCATATTGCACACGTATGTTGAAGGCCATGGGAGAAGTCGTTGAACAAAATCCGTGCCAAATTGGATGAGAATTGCACTCTCTAGAGGCTCAAGAGCTCAAGATCGCAGACCGGTTTATATGGCAGCTACATCAGGGTTTGGACCGATTTGGACCATACTTCGCATAAATGTTGGAAGTGATACCAAAACACCACGCGCAAAATTTCAGTCAAATTGGATGAGAATTGCTCCCTCTAGAGGCTCAAGAAGTCCAGACCCAAGATCGGTTTATATAGCAGCTATATCAGATTATGGACCGATTTGAACCATACTTAGCACAGTTGTTAGAAGTGATATTAAAACACTATGCGCAAAATTTCAGTCAAATTGGATGAGAATTGCTCCCTCTAGAGGCTCAAGAAGTCCAGACCCAAGATCGGTTCATATGGCAGCTATTTCAGGTTATGTACCGATTTTAACCATACTTCGCACAGTTGTTAGAAGTGATATCAAAACATTATGTGCAAAACTTCATTCAAATCGGACGAGAACTGCGCCCTCTAGAGGCTGAAGAAGTCAAGACCCAAGATATGAAAGCTCAAGAAATCAAGACCCAAGATCGGTTTATATAGCAGCTATATCAGAATATGACCGATTTGAAACACACTTCGCACAGTTGTTGGAAGTGATATCAAAACAATATGTGCAAAATTTCAGTCAAATTGGATGAGAATTGCGCCCTCTAGAGGCCCAAGAAGTCAAGACCCAAAATCGGTTTATGTGGCAGCTATACCAGGTTATGGATGATTTGAACCATACTTAGCACAGTTGTTAGAAGTGATATTAAAACACTATGCGCAAAATTTCAGTCAAATCGGACGAGAATTGCGCCCTCTAGAGGCTCAAGAAATCAAGACCCAAGAACGGTTTATATGGCAGCTATATCCTAACATGGACCGACTTAGCCCATTTACAATCCCAACCGACCTATACCAATAAAAAGTATTTGTGCAAAATTTCAAGCGGCTAGCTCTACTCCTTCAAAAGTTAGCGTGCTTTCGACAGACAGACGGACGGACAGACGGAAGGCCGGACGGACGGACGGACATGGCCAGTTCGACTTAAAATGTCACGACGATCAAGAATATATATACTTTATGGGGTGTTAGACGTGTTAGAGTTAAATTTATACTGAACACAATTTGTACTTTGTCTAAATATTTTTATATTCACATGTATGCAATGAATTATTATTGGTAGACATTTGTACAATACAGAAATAATTTTTTCTGTTGTCTAATAATAAAAGCTTCGTTGAAGATTGTTTTGTAAATTGCTCTAACGCGTACTCTAATAGGTTATTGGGCCACCATGGATTTAGTTAAGACGTCGTTTACGAAGCTTAACGCGGATAATTATCATCTTTGGAAGTATAAGATGGAATTGATTTTACGAAGGGAAGGAGCTTGGAAGTGTGTTGTGGAATCTGCTCCAGACGTACCAGATGAGTCATGGATGAAAAATAATGAAAATGCTTTGATTTTGATTGGATTATCTGTGGAGGACAATCAGCTCTTACTTATCAGGAAAGCTAAATCTGCAAAAGAATCTTGGAATATCCTGAAGGCACATCATGAAAAGAACACTCTTGGAAGTAGTGTACAAATAATGCGTAAGATATGTGGAATGAAATTTAGTATGGAGAATACCATGGCTGATCACATCGCGAATATGAAAATTCTCTTTGAAAAGCTGGAAGCGGTTGGCGAGACATTTTCTGAACGATGGGTAATTGCTATGTTACTAAGCAGTTTACCACCTTCATATGACACGTTGGTGACGGCATTGGAAGCTCGAAAAATAGAAGAGTTAACGGTACACGTTGTCGAAAACAATTTGCTGGAAGAATATCAACGTCAATCAAAGAACGTCGAACCAAATTCCGTGATGAAAACATTCAAAATTCCTCAAGTCAAGTCAAGTCAGGATGATGCTAATGGAAAGCGGTGTCACTTTTGCAAAATAAAGGGTCATCTCAAGAAGAACTGTTGGAAATTCAAAAAGGAAAGAAACATCAATGAATCCAAACAGCAAGCTAATAACGTTGAGAATAAAGAAAATTATATTTTTTCTTCTGCTGGTGACAAATCGCATTGGATTGTAGATTCTGGGGCTACTTGCCACATTAGCACAAGACGGGAGGATTTTATCACGTTTGATGGCAGTGTATGTGAATCTGTTTCAGTTGCCAATGGGACTGCCGTAGTGGCTAGTGGTAAAGGATCTTGTAAATTGGTAATGTATAATTTTAAAAATGTCAAGTCAGAAGTTACCATGGAAGATGTTTTGTACATACCGTCATTTCACGGGAATTTGATATCTATCTCAAGAATTATGAGAAACGGTTTTAAGGTTGAATTTCAAAATAAGCAGTGTAAAATTAAATCTGCAAATGGCAAAGAAATTGGTGTCGCAGATATGCATAATGGATTGTTTTGTCTCAGACAAAGGACTAACCAGGCAATGTTAGCCAAATGTAGTTCTCGAAACTGCATACATTATTGGCATAAGGTTTTCGGACATAGAAGCGTCAATGCTGTAAAGGAGATGCAAACAAATAAAGCAATGAGTGATTTTAAAATTGTTGATTGTGGTATAACGCAAACGTGCGAGGTATGTGTCTGTTGTAAGATGACGAAAACGCCATTTCACAAAGTTTCAGAAACACAATCGAACGCAGTTATGGATTTAGTTCACTCGGATGTTTGCGGGCCTATGCAAACTGAAACTCCTGGAAAAAAGAAGTACTTTGTCACGTTTATTGACGATTTTAGTCGTTATACAATAGTTTATCTTTTAAATAACAAAGCTGAGGTTTATGAGAAGATTCAAAACTATATGGAAATGGTGAAAAATAAATTCGGCAAATACCCTAATATCCTCAGATCAGATAATGGAGGGGAGTATGTATCGAAACACGTCCAAAGTTATCTGGAATCAAAAGGTGTTCAATACCAATATACTGTTCCTTACTCATCGGTACATCGCAACGAATGGATTCAAGCTATGAATGAGGAGATGTCATCTTTAAAGGCAAATAAGACTTGGGATATTGTTGACAAACCTGACAATGCAAATATTGTGGGATGCAAATGGACTTTCAAAATTAAACGAGATGTTACTGGAAAAATACAACGTTTCAAAGCCCGCCTAGTAGCTCAAGGTTTTAGTCAAAAATTTGGTTTTGATTATGACGAAGTATTTGCTCCTGTTGTTCGACAAGCTACGCTTCGAACATTATTGTCTGTCGCTGGTGTAAATGGTATGTCAGTTGTTCATTTTGATGTAAAGTCAGCTTTTCTCAACGGTGAGTTTGAAGAAGTTATATATATGAAACAGCCACCAGGGTTTGAGGAAGGGAATAATAATTTTGTCTGTAAACTTCGAAAAAGTTTGTATGGATTGAAGCAAGCTGCGAATGTCTGGAATAAAACACTTCATGAGGTCCTAGTGTCTGACGGCTTCAAGCAAAGTAATGCAGATCGATGTTTATACACAAAATACACCAACGAGGAAGGGTTAGTATATATATTAATCTACGTTGATGATATTTTGGTTGCAAGCAAAAAGCAAAACAACATCTGTGAAGTGGAGAAGTTACTGAAAGAAAAATTTGACATAACCAATCTTGGCAAAGTACATCATTATCTTGGTTTGGAAGTTACGCAGGATAAAGAATCTAATTACTGCGTTAGCCAAAAACTCTTTATTGAAAACTTATTGCAAGAATTTGGAATGCAGGATTCAAAAATTTCAAAATATCCACTTGATCCTGGGTATGGTAAAAGTTCATCCGAACTCTTACTAAATAACAATAAATATCAACAACTTATTGGCTCACTGCTGTACATCAGTGTAAATTCAAGACCTGATATAGCAGCAAGTGTTTCAATTTTGGCGCAAAAAGTCAGTTGTCCAACTCAAGAAGATTGGAATGAATTAAAGCGTGTATTAAAATACTTGAAAGGCACAGTTAATCACACCTTACACCTTAGTAATAAATGCGTTGCAAATAAAAATGTTCTTATTGGTTTTGCCGACGCAAATTGGGCCGAGGATAGAATCGACCGAAAATCTAATTCTGGATTTATTTTCAAAATTAACGGTGGTTCAATTAACTGGTCATGTAGAAAGCAAACTTGTGTATCTCTCTCATCAACTGAGGCAGAGTTTGTATCTCTATCGGAAGCATGCAAAGAAGCAATTTGGCTACGATCACTTTTAAGCGATATGATGCTTAAACAATGTCAACCGACAACAATTTTTGAGGATAATCAAAGTGTTTTGCGTATGATAAAAGATGAGAAACTTAGCAATAGGACAAAGCACATTGATACCAAAATCTATTTTGTCAAGGACTATGTAAAGAAAAATCAAATCGTTTGTACGTATTGTCCAACAGAAACAATGATTGCTGATATGATGACCAAACCACTTTCAACTATCAAACTAACAAAATTCCGAGAGGAGGCTGGAGTTCAAATTGAGGAAGGGTGTTAGAGTTAAATTTATACTGAACACAATTTGTACTTTGTCTAAATATTTTTATATTCACATGTATGCATTGAATTATTATTGGTAGACATTTGTACAATACAGAAATAATTTTTTCAGTTGTCTAATAATAAAAGCTTCGTTGAAGATTGTTTTGTAAATTGCTCTAACGCGTACTCTAATAAGACGCATATTTCGAGGTGTTTCAAACAGAATGACGAAATTAGTATACCCCCATCCTATGGTGGAGGGTATACAAATTGGGTCCAAGTACCCAGAAAGTCGCCTTAACTAAATGTCGCCCTAAAATGTCTAAAAACAGACAAATTGGTCGTCCATATCAATATGGGGCTTACATGAAAGGTATTCGGGAGTAGATTACGAATCTGCCTAAATGAGGCTAGCTTTTTTTTGTTTGTTCCGTAGAATTAAAAAAAAAAAGGAAACATAGGTTGTATAATTTTTAGATATCGGATGGTGGCTGACCCTCCCCCTTACACCAAAAACGCCACCCAAAACCATAAGAGGACTGATGGGCACAATATGGGTATCAAATGAAAGGTATTGGGGACTAGAAAATGAATATCAAATTAAATTTTGGTCCAAGTAGACAGCGGGCCGCCCAACTCAAAAACTCCTCTAAACAGAAATATTTGACGTTCCCATCAATATGGGACTCATATGAGGAGTATCCGGCAGTAGCTTACAAATATGACATTAAAAATTAGCTCCAAGTAATGGGAGATTGCCTCACCCACAAATACCCCCAAATGGGCATATCGGCCAACCATGGCTATATAGGATTCAACTGAAAGATATTTGGGAGTAGATTAAAAATATGACATTAACATTTGCGTTCAAGTCAAGGGGGCTCTTTCCCTTATAAAAATACGTCGAATTGAATAATTTACCCATTATGGCAACATGGGACTCAAAATGTAAGGTATTTGAGAGAAGAAAACGGCTAAAAAAAAACTAATCATAACAAGATCGAACGAACCTCGTGAGTATGAAATTTGGGACAGTGAGTTGTGTTAGGCCACTCCACAGATCGGTCCAGATTTGGATATAGCTGCCATATAGACCGATCTCTTGATTTAAGGTTTTTGGGCCATAAATCGCATTTATAATCCGATTTCTCCGAAATTTGGGACAGTGGCTTGCGATAGGCTCTTCGGCATTTTTCTGCAACTTGGCCCAATTCGGTCCAGATTTGTATATAGCTATCATATAGACCGATATCTCGATTTAAAGTCTTGTCTTGAATTGTATATTGGTCTTGTCTTGTACATTGGGCTTTGACTGTGGTCTTCAAATTTGCAAATTTCCACTAGGAGGGGACTACCAGCGCTGAAAAACGTTTCTGATGTTCTCGCCAGGATTTTAACCCAGGCGTTCAGCGTCAATGGCAAATATGCTAAACGTTGAGTACGGTGGGTCTAGATTTGTATATATGGGAAATTTCATGTGCGGACTTTGGAGCAAAAAAACCTTAATGTTGGTTTGCCTATCTTCCTATTATAGCACGTATAGGGAATATGGTGGGAGGCGGCCCTGCTAAAAATAAAAATTATAGCACAAAAGTCTGTATAGCTCATTATTCTATCCCAACCATTCAAAACTCATACTCAGCCCACTTTTCAGTCTATAGGAAACGACTTAACTTTTTAAACAAATTTTAAAAATTATCCCTTAAATCCAGTTCTTTATTTAAAAATCAACCAAGATCCTCCAAATAAATACATGGATACTTTAAAATAACTAAAAGGATGTTATACTTAAATTGTATGAGTGTGTGTGTGTGTGTAAACATATAAAAAATACTATTCTCCCCAAAGCTATGGACCAGCAAAAATTCAATGGCATTGCAAGTGAAAACAAAACTTTCCTTTCAACCACACATGAGATACATGGTCCGAGCCATGAAGAGCAGATCCCCATAGTTTTTCACATTTCCTCCCCAGACAACTTGAGACTTGAGCCATAAATTATCACTATGGTATTATTCTCGCGCAGAGAGTGAGGGTGTCTGGTTTGGAAAATACATTTCAGCGCTGCTTTTAAATATCTGAAATGCGGGTGTTCTATTCAGACATAAGAATTTGGCCAGAATTTTACAGTAAGTGGTATGGATGAGAACAGTGTTGCCAAGGGTAAACAAAACAAAGATTTTTGGTAAAAAAAAGTGACTAAGTCACTGTAGATACACATGAAGACATGTTGATGCATAACGCAGTAGATTGATCCAGGAATAAATTAGAAAGAAGAAGAAAAGTTAAAGCGCGTTAAGTTCGGCCGGTCCAAATCTTATTTATCCTCCACCATGGATCGCATGTGACAAGTTCTTTAAATGCAATGCAAGTGCAACTTTCGCGATAAGGAGCATCCTTTTTACAGCCGTGTCCGAACGGCGTGCTGCAGTACCTCTTTGGATAGACGTTTTTTCATGGCAAAGTACCTCACAAATGTCGCCAGCATTAGGAAGAGGTTAGCATGTCCGCCTATAACGCAAAACGCCAGGGTATTTTGCGCTGAACATTTTTTCTGATGTTCTCGCCAGGATTCGAACCCTGGCGTTTTGCGTTATAGGCGGACATGCTAACCTCTTCCTAATGCTGGCGACATTTGTGAGGTACTTTGCCATGTAAAAACTTCTACCCAAAGAGGTGTTGCACTGCGGCATGCCGTTCGGACTCGGCTGTAAAAAGGATGCTCCTTATCATGGGCAAAGTTGCATTTGCATTGCATTCAAAGAACTTGTCACATGCGATCCATGGTGGATGATAAATAAGATTTGGACCGGACTTAGGCCTCTGCGCTAAGGTGACCTTTTTAAATAACTTTTCAAAATTATAAGAGCTATCATACCAGCCACACAAATGTATCACCTCCAAAACTTCAGGCAAATCCATTAGTAATTGCGCCCTCTAGAGGCTCAGGAGGTCAAATTTATATGCCAGCTATATCAGGTTATGAACCAATTTAGACCATACTTGGTACAGTTATTGAAAGTCTACACAAAAAGCTACAAAACGCCACGTGAAAAATTTTAGTCATATCGGATAAAAACTGCGCCTCTAGAAGCTCAAGAAGTCCAATCGGGAGATCGGTTTCAATGGAAGCTATATCACGTTACCAATTTTAACCATACTTGGTACAGTTGTTGGAAGTCATACAAAAACGCCACGTTCAAAATTTCAATCGAATCGGGTGGTAATTGCGCATTCTAACTAAATTTCCCATGAATATTCCATTAAGGAACAGGAAATGCTTCTCCCATATCAATGGGAGCACTTCGATTAAAGTTTAAGCTCAATGACAAGGGGCCTCCTAAACCAAGGCGTATCGCATAGCGACACCATTTGGAAAAGAAGTTTTAACATGGCAGGATACGTTACAAGTTTAAGCTCAATGACAAGGGGTCTCCTTTTTATACCCTCCACCATAGGATGGGGGGTATACCAATTTCGTCATTCTGTTTGTAACTACTCGAAATATTCGTCTGAGACCCCATATAGTATATATATTCTTGATCGTCGCGACATTTTATGTCGATCTAGCCATGTCCGTCCGTCTGTCCGTCCATCTGTCCGTCCGTCTGTCCGTCTGCCGAAAATTTTGCACAAATACTTCTTATTAGTGTAGGTCGGTTGAGATTGTAAATGGGCCATATCGGTCCATGTTTTGATATAGCTGCCATATAAACCGATCTTGGGTCTTGACTTCTTGAGCCTCTAGAGTGCGCGGTTCTTATTCGATTGGAATGAAATTTTGCACGACGTGTTTTGCTATGATATCCAAAAACTGTAGCAAGTATGGTTCAAATCGGTCAATAGCCTGATATGGCTGCCATATAAACCGATCATGGGTCTTGACTTCTTAAGCCTCTAGAGGGCGCAATTCTTATACGATTGCAATGAAACTTTGCACGACGTGTTTTGTTATGATATCCAACAACTGTGCCATGTATGGTTCAAATCGGCCCATAACCTGATATAGCTGCCATATAAACCGATCTTGGGTCTTAACTTCTTGAGCCTCTAGAGGGCGCAATTCTTATCCGATTTGAAAGAATTCTTGCACGAAGTATTTTGATATGATATCCAACAACTGTGCCAAGAATGGTTCAAATCGGTTCATAATCTAATATAGCTCTCATATAAACGGGATCTGGGGACTTGACTTCTTGAGCTTCTAGAGGGCGCAATCCTATCCGATTTGGCTGAAATTTTGCATGACGTATTTTATTCTTACTTTCAACAACTGTGCCGCATAGCGACACCACTTGCTAGAGAAGTTTTAACATGGCAGGATACCTTACAAATGGAGCCAGTATTAGTAAGGGAATAGCCTCCGCTAAAAATTTGTTGATGTTTTCGCCGGGATTTGAACCCAGGCGTTCGGCGTCATAGGCGCAGGCTAACCTCTGCGCCACGGTGGCCTCTAGGCCAAATCTGATTTAAAATTAAATCCCATATAAAATATTGTGCGCCTTTAGCTAGGCCTCTCGAAAGGTAGCGGGCGGGCAGCGGGCAGACGGGCGGTCGGACAGATTGACGGACATGGCTAGATCGACTTAAAATGTCGTGACGATCAAGAGTATATATACTTTATATGGTCTTGAGTGAAAATTTCGAGGTGCTGCAAATAGAATAATGAATCTACAATAGTATGCGCTCATACTATGGTGGAGGGTAAAAAAAGAAAAGGCAACCTAATACTTCGAGAAAGAGTCCAACAGGGGAATAACTGAATAAGTTTAAGTGCAGATCCTGTCCAATTAGTTTCAAGCTAATATTCGTCTCTTAGAGCCGGTTTTTCATTCTCCGGTTACAATTTATCGTATCGCTATTCTTTTTGTTAAAGGAATTTGGTGTTCCGAATATATGGTCGATAAACCTTAACCCGCAGATGGGTGAAGGTTAGTGACTTATCAACCCGACAAATTGAAACTGATGGTAAAATACAGGGTGCACCAGAGGAACTTACATATTTGAAAAAACTCTCCAGCGCTGAGATGGACGTGGATGACGCCGACAGGTGGCACATATGAAAGGGAAAGTCTCCAAGCTTATCAGGAGGTCCCCTTATCATTAAGCTTAAATAAAAAACGGGCAGCACTCAATTCATATTGTGAGAAGTTAGTTTCCCTCTAATGGGATCCGCAATGAGATGTTTGGGAAACACCAAATCACATTGAAAAATCAGTTGCCATCATGCTCTGATCTGGTCTGGTCTGATCTGTTATCGCCGTCGATAACTTCTTTTCTAACGGTTGCTACGCAAAGTGCCTGCCGCGCTCTCTTGCTTCAGGCCCTAATTCGATTCTGACGTGGATTAACTCATTTCGGGAGTGTGAAAATGTCGCTAAACTCAAAAATGGACTTCATCGAACCATCAGAACCCTGGATAATATCGAAAGAGTGAGAAGTCAGTTATGCGTTCTCTCCGACGTTCGACTCGCAAACACGCAGTTGCTATGGGAATATCTGTACAAGAAATAACTGAACGCCCGCCAAAATTCATGTGAAATGGTGATTACGTACCTACCCAAAGAAGTAAGAGCGTGCCAAGTTCATGTAAGAGCGTGCTAAGTTCAAGTAAGAGCGTGCTAAGTTCGGCCGGGCCGAATCTTATATACCCTCCACCATGGATAGCATTTGTCCAGTTCTTTGCGCGGTATCTTTTTTTAGGCAAACATAGAATAATGAACAAGAACTGTTATGCTATGGGAGCTACATCAAGTTGTGGTCCGATTCAGACCATAAATGAATTGAATGCTGAACATTGTACAAGTCATTGTGCAGTATTTCCGTCCATTCGGATAAGAATAGCGCCTTGTAGGGGCTCAAGAAGCAAAATCGAGAGATCGGTTTTTATGAGAGCTGTATCAAGCTAACGATCCATTCAGACCATATTGGACACGTATGTTGAAGGTCATGGGAGAAAACGTTGTGCAAAATATCTGCCAAATCGGATGAGAATTGCGGAATATAGAGGCCAAAGAAATCAAGATTCCAGATCGGTTTATATGGTGGCTATATCAGGTATATCGATTTGCGCCATACCATACTTAGCACGGTTGTTGGAAGTCATAACAAAACACTTAAGGCAAAATTTCAGCCAAATCGGATGAGAATTGCGCCCTCTAGAGGTTAAAGATATCTAGACCCAAGGTCGGTTTATGTGGCAGCTATACCAAATTTTAGACCGATTTAAACTATTCTTAGCATAGTTGTTGAAAGTCATAACCAAACACCTCATACAAAATTTCAGCCAAATCGGATAGGAATTGCGCCCTCTAGCGGCTCAAGAAGTCAAGATCCTAAATCGATTTATATGGCTGCTATACCAGGTTATTTACCGATTTGCGCCATACTATGCACAGTTGTTGAAAGTCATAGCAAAACACCTCATGCAAAATTACAGCAAAATCGAAAAAGAATTGCGCCCTCTAGAAGCTCAAGTAGACAAGACCCAAGATCGTTTTATAAGGCAGCTATATGAGGTTATGAACCGATTTGAATCATGCTTAGCACAGTAGTTGGAAGTGTAATACCAAAACACCGTTTGCAAAATTTCAGCTAAACTGGATAAGAATTGTGCCCTCTAGTGGCTCAAGAAGTCAAGATCCAAAATCGGTTTATATGATGGCTATATCAGTTATATCGATTTGCGCCATACCATGCTTAGCACAATTGTTGGAAGTCATAACAAAACATCTCACAGCCAAATCGGATGAGAATTGCGCCCTCTAGCGGCTCAAGAAATCAAGATCCCAGATCGGTTTATATGGTAGCTATATCAGGTATATCGATTTACGTTATACCATACTTAGCACGGTTGTTGGAAGTCACAACAAAACACCTCAGGCAAAATTTCAGCCAAATCTGATAAGGATTGCGCCCTCTAGCAGCTCAAGAAACCAAGCCCTCTAGCGGCTCAAGAAATTAAGATTGTTGCCCGATTTCGCAGTTTTTAGAAGTGATACCAAAACACCACGTGCAAAAGTTCAGTCAAATTGGACAATAATTGCGCCCTCTAGAGGTTTAAGAAGTCCAGACCCAAGATCGGTTTATATAGCAGCTATATCAAAGCATGGACTGATTTGGCCCATTTGCAATCCCAACCGACCTATACTAATAAAAAGTATTTGTTTTGCAGGCGCCGTAGACTTTCCCAATTTTGGGAATCAAATATCCTCATTGGTAACACTGCCTCAATGGTAACAATCATACAAACTTAACAACTGAGGGCAAACATTGGAAGCTACGAATGCAACGCAGAATGTTTGTTTGAGAGTGTGGAGAAATTATTGTGGTTTACATGTTTTGTTGATGTTCCATTGTTATTTAGGGTAAATGTAAATTTATAGTTTTTTTCCGTTCGTGTGGGTGTATGTGTTGAAGTATCCACTGAGTGTGTGAGGGGTATGCAAAACTTTACCATTACCAACCATATTGAATTGCAACGAGCTAAAAATTTCCCCAACAAAAACAAAAGTGCTAATAACACCACAGTCTACAAAGTTCAAAGACAAAGTTTATATTTCTTGCATATTGTTGTTAATATTATTTTCTCTGTCCGTCCGTTAGTCTGTCCTTGCCACGATACCAATGCAAGGGGGTTTAGGTGTATGAATCTATAACATAACAGTTTTTCCATCGGTTCAACCGTAGCTTAACCTCCACCGCAAGGGATTTCATTCAAAAGTTGGTCTTGCATCGTTTTTTTCTTTTCACTGTCATATTCAAAGTTTTGGTATTTTTCTTTGATAGAAGGAGGAGAAGAAAATGTGATTTCTTTAACACTTTCCCATTTATTTCATATACTTACACAAAAGCTTTGTAGACAAAAAAATGTGAACACCCCTTGCCGTATGCTGAGAAATAAAGGAACGCTGGTATATTGACTTTAATAAGGGCTCAGCCAAATATCTATTGAATTTAAAAAGGCGAATTATGTTGTCCTTATGTAACTTTTAAAAATAATACAAAAATGTTTTCGGTTAAGAATCGTACATTAGCGTGGGTCGAGATGCATTTCAAAACATTCAAAATTCATATTTGCCATGAACTTTCCATTAAGGCACAGGGGCTAACTTCTCATATATCAATGAGTGCTGGCCGATTCAATTTTAAACTCACTGATAGGGGGTTTCGTTTTTGTAGCCAATTCCGAAAGGCGTGCCACATCTTTAGAGAGAAGTTTCTAAATGACTGTCATACCCTCCACCATAGGATTGGAGTATACTAACTTCGGCATTCCGTTTGTAACACCTCAAAATATTGCTGTAAGACCCCATAAAGTATATTCTTGATCGCCATGACATTTTAAGTCGACCGAGACATTACCGTCCGTCTGATCTTCTGTCTGCGCGTCGACATCGACATTTGCGGTCGACATCGGTTTATTAACTGATATAGCTGCCATGTAAAATGATCTTCCGATATTACTTCTTGAGCCCTTATAGGGCGCAATTCTTATCCGATTTAGCTGACAAGCGCAATGACTTCTAAATGGATAATGGGTACAAATTGCCATGCTATTGGAGCAATATCAGGTTATGAAGCATTTCCGACCATACTTGGTTTGGAAGTTGAGGACCATAGTAAAGGGTGATTTTTTAGCTATAATCTTTTTGGCAACACTAACCTAAACAGCTCACGCACGTTTCGTGTTTTATTTCACTGTCAAACATCTACAGTTTAGTCTATAATTTAAGCATGCATCGTTTTACAAACGAACAACGCTTGCAAGTTATTGAATTTTATTATCAAAATGCGTGCTCTGTTAAGAAAGCTTATTTTGGCTCAATGGATACATAAATAAGCAGAATTGTTGTTTTTGAAGTGAAGATTAGCCAGAAGCATTGCAAGACCTATCAATGCATCCAGAAAAAGTCACAGTTCGATGCTGTTTATGGGCTGGTGGCATCATTGGACCGTACTTCTTCAAAGATGATGCGAATCGTAAAGTAACTGTGAATGGTGAGCGCTTTCGTGAGATGATATCCAACTTTTTTTTGTCCAAAATGCAAGGGCTTGACTTGCATGGCATGTGGTTACAACAAGATGGTGCCACATGCCACACAGAACTCATAACAATGGACTTTCTAACATGCGAGTTCGGTGAACATTTTATTTCACGTCCAGAACCGGCTGGACCGGGTCGCCTATATCATGCGATTTAACTCTTTTAGCCTATTTTTTGTGGGACTATGTTAAGGCTCAAGTCTATACAGATAAACCCGCTTCAATTGACGCATTGGAAGACAACATTGAAGCATTTATTTGTGAGATACCGGCCAAAATGTTGAAAAAAGTATACCAAAATTGGACTAAGTGGATAAACCATTTGAGTAACCATTTGAAGTAATATTCAAACATTAAATTGCATGGACTGTACTATCGATTCGAATAATGGTTTCATGCATTTTTCTGAATTTTATGTGTTATTTTTTTTAATATCTTTCCTATGGCTTTTAAACCAACCTAAAACCTCTTAACCACCATTACTGACCTTAGGGCACGATATATGGATTTAGCTTATGCCATTATCTGCCGTGAAACTATAGCGGCAAGTCCCGAATGCAGATCTCAATGGTATACATAGCTCTTCCTATCTAAACTCCTCCATCCTACGACTACCCCATATGTAAGCATTGTTCTTATCATGGCTGTGTCTGCTACATCCAGTGATGCTTTGGTTAACTTTTTGTCTATCTGAACGTTTTCCTTCAGGTGTACTTACTTACCTACTTTACTTTAAATGGCTATGACAGAATATTTGTTCCCATAGCCGAACGTAGAATAGCGTTCCAAGCGCCTCGACCTTCGGCGCTCTTTCTAAAATCTCTAAAACCAAGTTTCAAGACGTCTCCCACCACTTGATCTTTCCATCGGGCTTTTGGTCTTCCCGGTTTGTGTGTACCACCGTGTTTGCCTTCAAAAGACTTCTTTCCTGGAGTTTCTTCATCCATTCTGACAACATGACCTAGCCAACGCAGCCGTTGTATTTTGATGCGTGTAACTATGCTATCGTCGTCATACAGCTCGTTGTTCATATGTCGCCTATATTCTCCATTAACGCAAACTGGTCCATATATTTTACGAAGAATCTTTCTCTCAAATACTCAAAGTACTGCCTCATCTGCTTTCATACAGTTCGTGGTTCATACTTCACCTATATTCTCCATTAACGCAAACTGGTCCTTATATTTTACGAAGAATCTTTCTCTCAAATGCTCCAAGTACTGCCTCATCTGCTTTCATACAGCTCGTGGTTCATACGTCGCCTATATTATCCATTAACGCAAACTAGTCCATATATTTTACGAAGAATCTTTCTCTCAAATACTCCAAGCACTGCCTCATCTGCTTTCACAAGTACCCATGCTTCAGAACCATATAACAGCACGGGTAGTATCAGTGTCTTGTAAAGTGCAGTCTTCGTCTGTCGAGAGGTGATCTTGCTTCTAAACTGCTTACTTAGTCCAAAGTAGCATCTGTTTGCCAGTATTATTCTTCGCTTAATCTCAAAACTGGTGTCATTCGTTTCGGTTACGGCGGTGCCGAGGTAGATAAAATTACTGACTATCTCAAAGTTGTGGTTCCCAACTTTCTCTATCTGTTTGGTTGTGCAAGGATTTTTGGGAGTCGAAACTATTCATTTCGTCTTATCTTCATTTACTGCCAGACCCATTTTCACTGACTCTCTTTCGATTCTTTCATAGGCTGCAGTTACTACTTCCGGTGACCGACCTATGATATCGATGTCGTCGGCATAGGCGGGTAGCATGTGTTCTCTTGTGATTAGTGTGCCATATCTATTCACATCTGCATCTCGTATAATCTTCTCCAGCAGCATATTAAAGAGATCACACGATAGGCTGTCTCCTTGCCTGAAACCTCGTTTGGTATTAAATGGTTCGGAGAGATTCTTTCCTATTCTTACTGAGAAACGCGTATCAGCAAGTGTCATCCTGCAGAGTCTTATTAATTTTGCAAGTATACCAAACTCAGACATGGCTTGAAATATCTTTGAACTTAAAGGAGTATCGAAGGCGGCTTTGTAGCCAACAAAGAGGTGGTAGGTGTTGATTTGTCATTCTCGAGTCTTTTGCAGGATTTGGCGCAGTGTGAATATCTGGTCCAAGGTGGATTTGTCAGGTCTAAAGCCGCTTTGATAGGGCCCAATTATCTCATTATCTTTAGGTTTTGAACTTTCACACAGTACGCTCGAGAGTACCTTGTATGCGATGTAGTTGGCACATTCCGTCTTGTCTCCCTTCTTGTGTACGGGACATAGTATGCTGAGGTTCCAATCACCGGGTATGCGTTCTTCTAGCCAGATTGCGCAGATAAGCTGATGCATACGCCTTATCAGCGTGTCGACACCGGTCTTAAACAGTTCAGCGGGTAACCCGTCGGCTCCTGCTGCCTTGTTGTTCTTTAGTCGGGGCACTGCTACCTGGACCGCATTCTGACTAGGAGTTGAACATTCTATACCATCATCAAGGATTGGTTCTGCGGTATCCTCTTTGCCGCCAACGTCAGACACTAGCAGTTGGTTAAAATGTTATTTCCATATCCTCAGCATGCTATCTGTGGCAGTTACCTGATTTCCTTCTTTGTCTCTGCAAGAGGATGTGCCTGCATCAAAGTCATCGGTTTGATGTTTAATTCTTTGGTAGAATTTTCGGACTTCATTCTGACTCCTGTACATCTCAATTCGCTCACACTCACGTCTTTCCATTTCCTTTTTCTTTCTGCGGAATAGACGTTTCCACGCTCTCCTTTTCTCTCGATACCTCTCCTTCATCTGGCGCGTTGCTACTGATTGCAGAGTTGCTCTATATGCCACATTCTTGGCTTCAGTAGCATATCGACCAAGGGTTTCTTGGAGAATGCTTCCGATACCCAAGCGCGGATTTCGCGACATTTTCCATGTAGTGGGCAATAGCTTGCCATGTAGTGGGCAATAGCTTGCCACTGCGCCATTTTATCATCGGATCAAGGAGTGCTTTCATCAAGCAGTTGGGTCAGTCGAGTGGAATATGCCGTTGCCATTTGTTGTGTTTGCAGCTTTTCAATATCCAGCTTCCTTGCAGTGTCAGATCGTACTTTCCTCGCCATGTTCAAACGTGTGCGAAACTTTGCTGCAACAAGGTAATGATCCGAATCTATATTCGCTCTACGGATCGATCGTACATCTAACACGCTAGATGAGTGCCTTCCATCTACCAAAACGTGATCAATTTGGCTCTTCGTGTTTTGATCGGGTGACAGCCATGTAGTTTTGCGAATATTTTTATGTTGAAATCTGATGCTACTAACTACCATGTTTCTTGCCGCGGCGAAATAAATCAGCCTCTACCCATTACTAGACGTTATCTCGTGGAGGCTAAACTTTCCGACTGTATAGCCAAAAATGTCTTCTTTCCCTATCTTTGCATTAAAATCTCCCAGAACGATTTTAATATAATGGGCGGGGCAGCGGTCATATTCTCTCTCTTGGCGTTCGTAGAAAATATCCTTGGTCTGCTCGTCTTTGTCTTCCGTCGGGGCATGGGCACAAATAAGGCTGATGTTGAAGAATTTGGCTTCTATGCGGATTGTGGCTATCCTCTCATCCACCGAAGTAAAGCTGAAGATGAGGAGTTTCAGTCTCCGACTAACCACAAATCTACAGCCAAATTCATGCCCCATGTTATGGCAGCTGTAGTTTAGTTCTCACCGTTTGGTGTTGCAGTAAAGCCATTCCTAGTCTATCGCACTTCCTGTTAGGCGGTAATATCTGCCTTGTACTTCTATAATGCATCCGCCAGCGCGTATACTGCACATTCAGGTGTACACCACACACAATGCCTAACGCCTTGTTTTCTCCATGTTCCTTTTGTAAAGAACTTCAATCCGAGAGTTAAGCCTGATTATATTACACCAGCTGAAGTGTACCGAATTTAGTGATAATAGTTGAATTTTCCATACTTTTTATTTGCTGTCGATTTTATTAACCAAATTAAAACGCCACAATTTAAAGCTATTTATAAATTCAAAATATATTTTTAAATTCAAAGCTTCTTAAAAATTTCAAAATATATCCTTTTTCTTCTCATGTGGTTTAACAGCCTTGTTGACTTCTAAAAACCTCACATTCCTTTTTGGATAAGCAGTTGAGGTTGGTATGGTAATACACCAGCATAGCCTAGCAAGAGTCTCAATGTGGTGGCACATATAAATCACCCACCTCCTTAGCTTCCACTTTGGCTATAACTTCTCTTTCAACATTGTGCTGCTGCAAACATTCCATTGCGGCAGTCAAGTACATCCTTATTGAATGACTTGCATTTGTTCTCACCAAGAGTTTTGTTCATGGCCAATGCTAAAGGATGTGGAATATTCTTTATTTTCTTCAATACCATGCCCTGGGCTTGTATTTGCCCCTTAACTTTTTTTTTAACTCAAAAGTTTTCTTTTCTGCATTCTTTTTTTTTGCGAAACCAAAGTTCTTGAACCCCTTAAACGGGGTGAACACTGTTCAAGGAATCGCTTTTGCTTGTCGAAATATTTTAAGAGCAGGTTCGTATTATAAGAGGATTAATATGAGGCTCATTTAACAGCTAATTGCCACTTTGATCTTTTTGTTTCAAAGTAAATGGAAATAAGTCTTCAGCAAGAAACCCATCATGTTCTGCCAGCCTATTGCTCACTAAATTAAAATGAATATATTAAGGATTCTTCTTTAGGCAATGAAGATGTCCTAAGCAATGTTGAGGATAATGTAACAAATACTTTGGTTTCCATGTCAAAATGACTTAATTGTTTTTTTTTTTTTTATTTTAAGCTAATTTCAGTTGAAAATACAAGTCATTAAAGTGTTTTGAGCTTAAGGAAAATGACTTTGGAAAACCTGGTTATCCTTAACTGTGAAGTTTTTGAAGACTTTATGTCTTAGGTGACAAATCTTAATTTTATTCATGACATTACAGACCAACATTAAGCTAAGTAATTGTAGCTTAAACTAAAATGGCATTATTTTAAATTGAATCTTAAATGGCTAAAAATAAAATAGGCACATTTAAAAGTAGTTATTAAATAAACTGCTGATCTGAAGAAAGTGTGCAAGAATTTAAAAACTTAAATGTAAAAAATGTGGAAATTTAATTTTTCTCTAAAAATATTCAATATACCATTTACACATCCGTTCATCTGTTTGTCCGTCTATCCACCACCATTACCACAGATCCTTCCTATAGACTTCACAAATCTTCGTCATTAGATTTGTATCTGTCAACCTCTCTAGAGTTTTTAGAATATTGAATAACAGACTAATGGAAGGGTTACAAGGTTTAAAAATAAAAATTTCCTTTTTATCCCTCCTTCCCATATTCAACAATTATATGGTTTATGAATATCTCTCTAGGCCTGGGAATTTCGATAGGTTATAACCTTACAGGTGAACTTTTAATCGCCAATCCCTGCCAAACCTACTTCAGTGACAACCTCTACCGCCGCCACGTTGTTGGTTGGAGAATTTCCCGAGAGATGTGTATTTCCGAGTTTGAACATGACATTTTTCTCCCTAGATGTTGTCTAAACCTTGTCTGACTTCTAAATATTCCTAACCTAAAAAGGTGTGAAGAATAGGATCTTCCGTAGCCCAGTGCCCTGGAATGTATCTTCTACGCAGCTGCAGAATTCCTGAAGAATTTGATCTGATTCTTTATCATTTCGAGCTTTGTGTCTTCTTACTTTAGCCTTATTGGTGAGTCAGTCTTCTGCAACCTCTTCTTTGGAAAACCAATTCTGTCGCCTATTATTGCAGTGGTTGTATGCCCCTTGGACATGATAATATAAGCCATTTAAGGCTTTCGTGATCCGCTTGACCATAATGTCTATTCACTCCGCAGTTTCCAATTCCTTTTAAGATCTAAAGGGGATCATCGTGCAGAATGTGTGCCAAATTGTTTCCCAATCCGTCTTTCTTCTGTTAAGCCAAGGGAAAGGCTGAAAGTAATATAACGATGATCATAGAAGCTGTTGTCATCAAACACTTCCAAGTCGCATTTCCTCCCACTGATTTTCTCTGATACAGAGGTAACATCTAGTATCTCTTGCGTGTTCCCGGTAATAAAGATCGGTCTACCTTTCAATGATGTCAGAACTTCCCCATATCTGGTGATGTGCATCAGAATTTCATGCCGCAATGAGGTATTTTCGCTGAAGCTTCTTCAACCAGTAACATAAGGCGTGAAGGCGGTATCTCTGAATCGTGTGCCAATATTGGGAAAGCAGCTGCCAATATAAGGAAGGCAACTACCACCGAAATATCTACCACCGGGAGCTATATCTAAATCTGAACCAAAATGGCCCATTTTCAATCCGATCAAGAATATACATTATGGGGTCCTAGATCAATAAACGGAATGACTAGATTTGTATACCCCCAACCTATGGTGGTGGGTATAAAGAAGAGGCCCCTTATCATTGAACTTAAACTGGAAGCATTACTTAATGGAATGTCCATGGGCAAATATGCAAATACTTTTGCTATTGTCTCCAATTGTTCCCTTGTAGTAAAAATGTCTCTAAAGCACTTGACTAATGCGACCCTCGGTGGATGAAATATTAGATTCTGCATTTTTACTCTCTGAATTTCTTTAAACTATTTTCGTTTTTATGGGGATGATCTACTAATCCGATACCTGATTTTAGTGTAAGAGTGTAAGAGACTATGCCTTTAGGCAAAATAGTTTTACATGGCAACAACTTTCATCGAACAGCATTAGTACAGGCATAACCACCACCAATTGCCATTCTTATTTTTGTATTCAGAGGATACAATCTAGGGCATATAGCTGTATCAATACTTTAAGGTATTTATTTCAGATTTGCTTTAAGCAACCAATCACAATAGTTTACTGCAATTTCATAGACATTGTTTATTAAATTTCCTTGGGTTTTCCTTGGGACACATGTGGGTTATTGACAGCATAATTCACTTAAATCCCCCAACAGTCCTTGTTACCCGTCAAAACCATCATCAAATCAGCGTCACCAACGCCCATCTGCAGAAGATAATACCTTGAACAGTCTATTTGCACAAATTCGTTCGAAGGACAGACAATATGCAATCAATCAATATGCAAATTAGTTGAAAGGTGTCAGATTAAATTAAACAAAAAACCCACCCACCTCTGAACATCGCGTACACACACGGTAAACCTTAAATGACTGATATCCCAGCAAACAATTTGGCAAATAAATAGAAGATGGCTTATGGAAATAATGGTAGGTGGATAGCTTGGATTCCCAATGCGAGGCTTATGAGATAATTTTCTTTACTCAAAATGGGCTCCAAAGACCCAAAAGCTGCGGTGGTGGCGTCAGACCGTAGCATGTTGTTCTCCCCTTCTATAGGTGTGGGTGCCTTGGCACCTGTAGTCGAGAGTGATGCTTCAAGCGCACAACTAGCCGTTAGACTAATTTATGAGGAAGAGACGGATAAACCGGAGTGATGCACGGTTCGTCCCCAGCCTTTATGTAAAGGTGGCGTTTCAGACTTGGATTCAGACAGCGATAGTGTCAAGGAAATAGTCATCGCAGCCGAATCGAGAGATAAGGGCAGCGGGATGACGGTAGAAAGCGATCCGGGGCATGGCCCCTGAGTCTTCATGGAGGACTGTGACTTCCAAACGGAGGCCACAGCCATCACGGAAGGGGAAGATGGTCGCTGAGAATGTTAAGGAGCCGCCCTCTTACTCCAAAGTGCCGAGAAAGCACTACAGAGATGAGCTGACTTATGCAGTCATCAATATTGACAGTGCATCCAATAGTATTCTACCAGATCATCGGTCCCAAGTGTAGTATCTGGTTAACGAATGGATTTTCGAACATGTGTGGAACGCTGTAGAAGGTCCGTCTATAAAAATGATGAGCTGCGAGTATAGAGGGGATATTTTTACGCTGCGTTTTGCGTCGGCGTAATGTATTGATAGCGTTCAATAGCTCGTCGAAGGTATTTGCCCCAGATCATCGGTCTCAAGTGGAGTATCTGGTTACCGATCGGATTTTCGAACGTGTGTGGAACACTGTAGAAGGTCCACCCATAAAAATGATGAGCTGCGAGTATAGAGGGGATATTTTTCGCTGCGTTTTGGGTCGGCAGAATGTATTGATACCGTCAAACAGCTCGTCGAAAGTATCTGCGTCATGGTGAGAAAACTGGATATCGCCCAGCTTACAAAAGTGGCGGTCTTTATCAAGGAATGAGGCAGTAAATTTGCGACGGAATGCGTGTTCGGGTTCTTGGGCAAGACCAAGAACCCGAACCACATTGCCATTGGTCTTAAAATTGGATATCAAATTCGTTTTCTAATCTCAAATACCTTTCATATAAGAGGTATGGGCCCTAAACACTATCAATAGCGAGCTCCACTCTCTTTAAGACCCAAATTGTCATGGTGAGAAAATACGTCCTATTTGGGTGTTGTTAGGGTGGTGGGACGTCCCTTAGACATTTGGTCCCGAATGTCGATATCAGATTCACGATCTACTCCCCAATACCTTTCACTTGAGCCCCATTTTTCCATAATCGGCAAACATGTTCGGTTTGGGGGGTATTTGTGGGGATGGCTTTGAATATACATCAGATTCGTGTTCTACTCTAAAAAAACCCTCTTATTTGAGCCCCAAATTGCAATGGTCAGCAAATACTTCCTATTTGGGTGGTTTTATGGTGGTGGGTTGGCCCCATAGACACTTTTCCCAAAGTTTGATATCAGATTCTTGCTTTACTTCCAAAGACCTTTCATTTGAGCCCCATATTGCGATGGTCGTAAATTTGTTATCTTTGGGGAATGTTCTCGGAGATGGGCGGCCCCTGGATATCAGATTCGTATTCTATACTCGAATACCTCTTATTTAAGCCCCAAATTGCGATGGTCAGTAAATAAGTCCTGTTTGGCGGGTGGAGGCCACCATAGCGCAGAGGTTAGCATATCCGCCTATGACGCTGAACGCCTGGGTTTGAATCCTGGCGAGACCATCATAAAAAATTTTCAGCGGTGGTTTTCCCCTTCTAATGCTGGCACCATTTGTGAGGTACTATGCAAAACTTCTCTCCAAAGAGGTGTCGCATTGCGGCACGCCGTTCGGACTCGGCTATAAAAAGGAGGCCACTTATCATTGAGCTTAAACTTCAATCGGACTGCACTCATTGATATGTGAAAAGTTTGCCCCTGTTCCTTAATGGAATGTTCATGGGCAAAATTTGCATTTTGCATTGTTTGGGGGGTGTTTTGGGGAAGGGGTGGACCCTCAGAAACGTGGTCACACATTTGGATATCAGATTCATATTTTACTCGCTAATACCTTTCATTTGAGTTCCATATTGCCGTGGTAGGTAAATATGTCCGATTTAGGAGTGTTTTGGGGGTTGGAGTGGTCCCCCAAACACTTGGTCCGACAATTGGATATCAGATACGTTTCCGAATAAAAAATACCTTAAATTTAAGTCCCATATTGTCGTGATTGGTGTATATATATATTTGGTAGATTTTGGGGGTGGGACGCCCCCCTAGGTACCCCTTCCGAAATTTGGATATCAAAATTTTGTTTGTAGGTTACCATAAAAGAGCATACAAAATTTGGCTTAAATTGCAACACCCATCTCCGAGATCCGACGTTTCGGAAAATTGGTGTAAGGGGGAGGGTCCGCCCCCCCGCTTCAGATATCAAAAAATGTAGTACCCTATTTTCACCACGGGATCATTATGCACCATCTGTGAAAATTTCAAGAAAATCGGTTTATGTCCTTCTTTCTTAACCATTTGTATAATAGACCAATCACATTTAGTAGAAACTTCATTGATTAAAACTGTTTGCTGGGCTGCAGCTTTTTGTATTTCGTTTTTCAATTATGTGCGGAGGCTTGCCACACACACACAAACGCACTTACACATCTACACATATAATGTATCTTATTTGCATAGAATATGCAAATTAAGTTAAAAATTTTCCCAACAACAAAAGCAAGCAACACTAATGATATCCTTTTTGTTTTGTGTGTTTTTTTTGCTCTACCTTTTCAGGGCTCCCCTAACCTCGACAATACGTGGAGCAGGTGGCATTGGCATTGGCAGCGCCACAGGACGTGCTGAAAGCAGTATTGGCGGTTCCGAGTACAGCTTCCCACCCAGTTATCGTTCACGTAATACCACACCGGGTACTATCAGCAGTGAGCGAAGCATTGAAACTGAACCTTCCGGACGTCTGTTGGCTAACGAGGATATCCCCGAGCCATTGAGTGTGGAGCAGCTTTCCGAATATAATACTCTGCAGCAAAGGACAATGCAAAGAAGATTAAGTTCTGCTCCGGCTGGTGCAACAACAACTCTAGCAACGACCACCACCACCACCACCACTACAGCAGCAGTAATATCATCATCAATAGCTGCAAACAATGGCCGGGCCAACAGTGATACTCATTGCAAGCACCTGAAAGAGGAAAAACGAAATTCTCTGCAATTGGACAAGAATTGCATAATAAGCCAGAGGGAGTCATCCTCCTCGAGTGATAAGAAAGATGATTTAGTTACTATTGTTACCATAACACCCCAAACGACAGATAATAACAATGCCGCCGATACGGTTGAAAGTCATAACACTACCAATTTAGATAGGAGCCAAAGTAGTGGTTCCCGGGAACAGATTGAAATATTGGCACATTTGTAAGCAACATTGTGAGGGGATTATGGGAAAGTATAGAGTGCGGTATAAGGCAAGCAGGAATTAATTATTTTACAAAAATTTTAAATTGTAAAGGAAATTTCATAGACTTTTCCCTTGTAGGTACATTGGTACACAGAATCTATTATTCGAAGACATGTTTAGATTAATGCCTTCAAGCATATGAGTCACCAATTCATGTCCTTTCTTACTTATTTACTTGGGTGTATATGCCAGAAAAATTGTTCCATTAGCCGAACTCAGAATAGATCTCCTTACGTTTCGATCTAAGGCACACTTTCGCCAATATCTGTCTCGTAGTTTTAAACTGTCTGAACTTTCCATCGATGTTTTGGTCTTCCCCTTTGCGTGTACCACAATGCTTACCAACACGACTTCTTCGCTGACTTGACCTAGCCAACGCAAACGTTGTGTTCAGATGATACTCCACCAAGGCAGACTGTCCACATATTTTACGAAATATATTTTTTTCAAACACTCCAAGCACTCTCTCGCCTGCTTTTGTAGTATCAGTGTCTCATATAGTGTAGTTTTCGTCTGTTTAGAGGTGGTTTTACATAATCCAAAGTCTTCTTCTGTTTCGTTGTATTTCAAAGAGGCCACTGTAGCACTTAAGGCCTAGGTTCGAATCCTAGCGAAAACATCAGAAAATTTTTTCAGTAAGGATTATCCCCTCCTAATGCTGGCGACATGTATGAGGTACTATGCAATGTAAAAACTTCTCCCCAAAGAGGTGTCGCATAGCGGCACGCCATTCGGAATCAGGTATAAATAGGAAATACCTTATCATTGAGCTTGAGTTCAAGCGGACAGCGTTCAGTGATAGATGGAAAGTTTGCCCATGTTCCTCAATGGAATGTTCATTGGCAAATTTGCAAATTTATTTCCAAACTAATGTCATTTATTTCATTTATGGAGGAGGCGAGATATGTGGAATTGCTGACCTCTTCAACGTTGTAGTTTGAAACTTTCCTTGTTTTGCGGGATTCACAGGGCGTTCCGAGAGTTGATACCATCCACTTATACTATCTTCATTTACTGTTACTCGATTTTTCTGAAATTTGGGACAGATTGTTGTGTTAGGTCCTTCGACATTCTCCGTTAATTTGGCCAAGATCGGTTCAGATTTGAACATAGCTGCCATATAGACCGATCTCTCGATTTAGGTTTTTTGGCCCATTAAAGACGCATTTATTGTCCGATGTTGCTGAAATTTGAGACAGTGAGTTCTCTTACACCCTTCAAAGTCTTTCTTCAATTTGGGCCTGATTGGTTGAGATTTGGATATAGCTGCCATATAGACCGATCCCTCGGTTTTAGGTTTTGGGGCCATAAAAGGCGCATTTATTGTCCGATATCGCTGAAATTTGAGACAGTGAGTTTTGATAGGCTCTTCGACGTCTTTCTTCAATTTGGCCCAGATCGGTTCTGATTTGTACATAGCTGTCGTATAGAGCGATCACTCGATTTAAGGTTTTGGGCCCATAAAAGACGCATTTATTGTACGATTTCGATGTACAACAATTTGACGCAGTGGCTTATATTAGGCTTTTCGACATTCGTGTCGTATATGGTTCAGATCGGTTTATTTTTAGATATAGCTACTAAAAAGACCAATATTTTTTATACACAATTGTACTTGTACACTTGTACTTGTTGGTATATTAGTATTAGCCAATACCATCGTCTCCCTGGCGATTTATTGGTATGTGTGAGCTGCCTACAGTCGAGGTAGTATCTCCCGCCCTGTTGGAGCTGTCTGCAGTCGAACTCTTACCTCCTGACCTGTCAACAACACCTTCCCAACCAAGAAGAGTCTATGCCTAAGCGATTCTATGCTCGCTTCGATGCGATTCAAGTTTAAGCTTAATGATAAGCGACCTCCTTCCTGCATACTTCATCAAAGTACAACTTTTCGCCGCCGGTATAGATTATACTTAGGTGTTGAATTAAAAGTCTTTTTGGCTGGAGGTTCCTTATTTATTGCCACATGATCTTGCTAACACAGGAGATGTATTCTTAGTTACTATGTAAAGATCCTAAGTAAAAAATAACTTGAAAATGGATATTCCAAAATACCCGATAGCTTGTTTGCCTCTCAGAACCAGATTCATTAACTCTGTATGCTTTAGGGCAGTTAGAAAGTACCATATATTCTACCAGTGATACATTTTGGAAGCCTAGCTTATTAGTGTGTTTATTTTCTTGAATACTTATAAAGACTTTTTGATTTCAACTTTAATAAGACACTCCAATTTATTCTTTTTATCCTAAAATGCCATAGAATTCACTTGCCTGCTGCTCTTTAAGATTTCCACATGTTGCTCAAATGTGACCATGTTATATAATTTCTCCACTAATAAAAACTAACAAAGCAAATAAAAAATTATATATAAACATATATATATATATTGTAATTGTATAATGTAAACACACACTTTGTTATAAAAATTTGCAATTACACTTTAAGGTAACATACATACAAACAGACAAACAAACTATATTCTCATTATTAATCCAAAGGTATTTATTTTTTTATATAAAACACAAACAAAAACAAAAAACAAATAAACCTAAAATATGAATAATTGTTAAACTTTTATTTGTTATAGATTTAAGAAAAACAATCTCAAAACTTGTATATGAAACTTGAATCAATAACTATAACAAATATAAACAAACCATATTTAACTGAATGTAAATAAAATTTTCTTAAGGGTAAGAAAATAATGGCATAAAAAATATACCACATATGCTAATGCACATATAACCAGCATAGTAGATATACATGCATATACTCTCCCCAATAATACATATACATAAATAATTAAATAACTTATATCGACTACTATTACGCATACATTGATAATACTTTAAAATTAAATGTTTTTATGTAATTTATAAGTCAAAACAAAAACAAAAAAAACACAATGCTCTCCCTTATATAAATAGTACAGCATATAGGAGCAGATATGTAAATTATAAATGAAACAATATCGAATAAAAACAAAACCACACACACACACACACACAAACAAACAAACGACATTATTACAAAATGCAAAAAAAAAACAAAATAAATGTATAAAAAATTGTTAGAAAAAAAAATCCACAACCGAGTGTTTTTATTTCTGTTATCATTTCAACCATGCAGAGATTGGAAAAAGTCACGCATTATTCCCTTCTATGCGGTTGGGGAAAGTAAAGCCTCAATTGACTTTGAATCCCTGATTTTTTACGCCCTTCCCTTAATTGTGGCTTTGGCATGTGGGTTAGTATGTGACTAGGATTTTGTGCTCAAAAATACAGGGACGGATAACTTGGCTTGCAGGCCTTATATAAAGTGGCAAGACTTGCAACTTTTTCTAAATTCTAAAAATTCTAATTTTCTAAATTCGTAAAAATGAAGAAGTAACGTTTACGAACTTGAGCATTTATTTTGCTTTTTGGTACTACGAGTCACCCTGTGTTATAGTGAAATTTTCGAAGCATACTTTTGTGGGCGGATTTGCTTAAGTTTGCTTGTTTCACAATTCTGGGCGCCTGTTATTATTGTGATTTCTGATATTTTCAACTTTTTTGCCAAAAAAAAAAAATAGGGGTACTCATTGAAAAAACTTAAAAGTAGGGATTCTCATTGAAAAATAGGAAATAACAACAAATTTAATTTATAACTGCATCTGAGCAGAAAAGCAAGGCATTCTGATATTTTTAACTGATTTTAAATTTTTTTCGCATTGGGCATTGGGAGTACTCACTGAATTAACAAAACATCGCCCAGAACAGTAATTTTAACTAAAAATTAAAACAAAATGAAGTGAAAATAAATTAGAATTACGATTTCTTTAAAAATTATAACAGAGCCTTTCCAATGAAATAAAAACACAATAAATACATTTTATCAATGCAATTTTATTTAAAAATATAAAAAATATTATTTTAACTGTTTTTCCTTATTACAAACATTTCTGAGTGGAAAAGTCTTCGAGAAATTCGAAAAACGAATAAAAGAAGACGAATCATTGTTCACCATGACAATGCGGCTAAAACCAGTGCCTTTTTCATACGTCAAAATGTCGAATTGATGGGTCGATTATCCATCGTACAGCCCTGACTTGGCACCTAACAGCTTCTTTTCATTTGCGCACATTAAGATAAAAATGAGTGGTCAATGCAAACAGAAAATGTTGTTGAAGCCTTCAATACCCATGCTAGAGGTGTCCCTTGCGGAGTGGAAAAAATTCTTCGACATTTGGTATGAGCGCATGCACAAATGTATACTGGAGGATACTTTGAGAAAAATTGACTTCGCACAACTGTGCCCAGTATAGATAGAAGACTTCATGCAAATTTTTGTCCAAATCAGATAAAAATTGCGCACTCGAGAGGCTCAAGAATTCAAGATGCGAGATAGGTTTATATGGCGGCTAGGGGTTAGGTTAGGACATTTGAGCATACAGTGGTTGGGAGTCAAAATAAACCAACTCACATCAAATATCTGCCAAATCGCATAAGAAATGCCCGCTCTAGAGGCTTAGAAGTCAATATCCAAGATCGGTTTATATGGTAGCTTTTACAAAACATGGACCGATATGGCCCATTTACAATCGCAACCGACCTACACTAAAAGAAGTATTTGTGCGAAATTTCAAGCGCCTAGCTTTACTCTTTCAAAAGCTAGCGTGTTTTCCACAGACAGACGGGCGGACTTGCATAGATCGACTTTGAAGAAGTACGGTCCAATGATGCCGCCAGCCCATAAACCGCAACAAACTGTAATTTTTTCTGGATGCATTGGTAGCCCTGTAATGGTGAGCGCTATCGTGGGATGATGTCCAACTTTTTTTGCCAAAAGTGCGAGAGCTTGACTTGCTTGACATGTGGTTTCAACAAGACGGTGACATATGTCCCACAGCACACGTAACAATGAACTAATTGAGAGGCGAGTTCGGTGAACGATTTTTCACGTTCAGGACCGATCAATTGGCCGCCTAGATTGTGCGATTTAACTATTTTAGACTATTTTTTTTGCGGAGCTATGTTCAAGCTCATGCCTATACAGACAAGCCTGCGTCAAATGACGCATTAAAAGACAACATTGAAGCATTTATTCATGAGAAACCAGCCGAAATGTTGGAAATAGTATGGCAAAAATGGACTAAGCGGATGGACCATTTGAGGCGCTGTCACGGTCAACATTTTCAGGAAATAATCTTCAAACACCGGAGGTCATCGTAGCGCAGAGGTTTGCATGTCCGCCTATGACGCTGAACGCCTGGGTTCGAATCCTGGCGAGACCATCAGAAAAAATTTTCAGCGGTGGTTTTCCCCTCCTAATGCTGGCGACATTTGTGAGGTACTATGCCATGTAAAACTTCTCTCCAAAGAGTTGTCGCACTGCGGCACGCCGTTTGGACTCGGCTATAAAAAGGAGGTCCCTTATCATTGAGCTTAAACTTGAATCGGACTGCACTCATTGATATGTGAAAAGTTTGCCCCTGTTCCTTAGTGGAATGTTCATGGGCAAAATTTGCATTTATATTTTGCAATCTTCAAACATACTATCGTACTATCGATTCAAATAAAGATTTCATGCGTTTTTCTGGATCTGATGTGTTTTTATTGAAAAACTTTCCTACACTTCTTAAAAAATCAACCTTTCTATGGCATATACAAAATACGTCACTTTCATTACTTCTAAAAGGCATTTTCATGCAGAAACTCCTCATATTCCGCCCCTGCTTATTGTCAAAACAAAGGTTGTGTGGGTCCTATGGCTTCATATGGAAGGTTGTGCGCGTGTAGGCTGACGTGTTGGTGAATGTAATTCAATATCCTTCAAAATATTGCTGTTGAACTTAATGTACTGGAAACCTTTTCTTTCTCGGGGGGGATTGAGTGTGATTTTGTGTGTGTTTTGAATAAACGAGTAATGCGGTTTGACCTTTTTGACACCCTACTTCACAACTTTTGGCCAATGGTGTTAGGCAGCTTTTTGGGTGTCTGGATGTATTTACAACACCAAACGATGATACACTTTGAACACCAGTGCTGGTAATAATAGGGATTTATAATGAAAATTTTAAATGTTATGCTAATGCTATGCTCAGTTTCCATTAGTATACCCCCACCACAATTTACAATGCAATAAACGAATGTATTTAACTTTTGAAGACATTTTATTAATGTTCGTCCATCTTAAAGTAATTGAAATGAAACCAATAAACGCTCGAAATTTTGTATATAAATAAAGATGTTGATTGATTTAGGCAATGGGGTATTTGAAGTCACTGCAGCGCAGAGGTTAGCATATCCACCTATGACGCTGAATGCCTGGGCTCAAATCCTGACGGGAACAACGGAAAACATTTTCAGCGGTGGTTGTTATCACCTCCTAATGCTAGCGACATTTGTGAGGAACTATGCCATTTGAAACAAGTAAAAGCGTGCTAAGTTCGGCCGGGCCGAATCTTTTATACCCTCCACCATGGATCGCATTTGTCGAGCTCTTTCCACAGTATCTCTTTTTAGACAAACAAAGAATAAACTAAAAGAATTGCTATGTTATTAGAACAATATCAAGCTATGGTTCATTTCGGACCATAATTTATTTGAATATTGGAGACCATGGTAGAAGACATTGTGCAAATTTCAGCCAAATCTAATAAGAACAGTGCACTTTAGGGGCTGAAGAAGTAAAATAGGGAGATCGGTTTATAGGGAAGATGTATTAGGCTATAAACCGATTCAGACCATATTTAACACGTATGTTAAAGGGCATGAGATTTCAGCCAAATCGGATAATACTTGCACCCTCTAGAGGCTCAAGAAGTCAAGATCCCATATAGGTTCATATGGCAGCTAAAGGGTGATTTTTTGAGGTTAGGATTTTCATGCATTAGTATTTGACAGATCACGTGGGATTTCAGACATGGTGTCAAAGAGAAAGATGCTCAGTATGCTTTGACATTTCATCATGAATAGACTTACTAACGAGCAACGCTTGCAAATCATTTTCAGTGAATGGGCCCTAGAAAAGTTGGCAGAAAATCCGCTTTTTTATCGACAAATTTTGTTCAGCGATGAGGCTCATTTCTGGTTGAATGGCTACGTAAATAAGCAAAATTGCCGCATTTGGAGTGAAGAGCAACCAGAAGCCGTTCAAGAACTGCCCATGCATCCCGAAAAATGCACTGTTTGGTGTGGTTTGTACGCTGGTGGAATCATTGGACCGTATTTTTTCAAAGATGCTGTTGGACGCAACGTTACGGTGAATGAACACATTTCGAACCGAACACTGATTTTGGTAATAAAATTCAATGATTTGCAAGCGTTGCTCGTTAGTAAGTCTATTCATGATGAAATGTCAAAGCATACTGAGCATCTTTCTCTTTGACACCATGTCTGAAATCCCACGTGATCTGTCAAATACTAATGCATGAAAATCCTAACCTCAAAAAAATCACCCTTTATATCAGGTTATGGACCGATTTGAACTATGCTAAGCACAGTTGTTGAAAGTGATAACAAAACACCTCATGCAAAATTTTAGCCAAATCGTATGAGAATTGCGACCTCTAGCGGCTCAAGAAGTCAAGACCCCAGATCGGTTTATATGGCAGCTATACCAGGATATTGACCGATTTGAACCATACTTAGCACAGTTGTTGAAAGTCATAGTAAAACACCTAATGAAAAATTTCAGCCAAATCGGATAAGAATTGTGCCCTCTAAAGGCTCAAGGAGTCAAGACCCCAGATCGGTTTATATGGCAGCTATACCAGGATATGGACCGCTTTGAACCATACTTAGCACATCATTTGGAGGTCATAACAAAAAACGCCATGCAAAATTTCAGCCAAATCGGATAATAATTGCGCCCTCTAATGGCTCAAGAAGTCAAGACCCCTGATAGGTTTATATGACAGCTATATCAGGTTATGAACCGATTTGAACTATACTCAGCACAGTTGTTGAAAGTCATAGTAAAACACCTCATACAAAATCTCAGCTAAATCTTATAAGAATTGTGCCCTCTAACGGCTCAAGAAGTCAAGACCCCTGATAGGATTATATGACAGCTATATCAGGTTATGAACCGATTTGAACCATGCTCAGCACATCAGTTAAAAGTCATAACAAAACACCTCATTCAAAATTTCAGCCAAATCGGACTATAATTGCGCCATCTAGTAGCGGAAGAATTCAAGACCCCGGATCGGTTTATATGGCAGCTATACCAGGATATGGACCGATTTGAACCATACTTAGCACATTAGTTGGAGATTATAACAAAACACTTCATGCACAATTTCAGCCAAATCGGATAATAATTGCGCCCTCTAGTGGCTCAAGAAGTCAAGACCCCTGATAGGTTTATATGACAGCTATATCAGGTTATGAACCGATTTGAACAATTCTTAGCACAGTTGTTGAAAGTCATAACAAAACACCTCATGCTAAATTTCAGCCAAATCGGATTATAATTGCGCCATCTAGTAGCGGAAGAAGTCAAGACCCCAGATCGGTTTATATGGCAGCTACATCAGGTTGTAGACCGATTTGAACAATTCTTAGCACAGTTGTTGGAAACACCTCATGCTAAATTTCAGCCAAATCGGATAATAATTGCGCCCTCTAGTGGCTCAAGAAGTCAAGACCCCAGATCGGTTTATATGGCAGCTATATCAAAACGTGGACCGATATAGCCCATTTGCAATCCCAACGGACCTGCACTAATAGGTCCACTAATTTTTGCACTAATTGTGCAAAATTTCAAGCGGCTAGCTTTACTCCTTCGAAAGTTAGCTTGCTTTCGACAGACGGACGGACATGGCTAGATAGACTTAAAATGTCATGACGATCAAGAATGTATATACTTTATGGGGTCTTAGACGAATATTTCGAGTAGTTACAAACAGAATGACGATATTTGTATACCCCCATCCTATGATCGAGGGTATACAAATGTTATGGCAGTCATGTAAAAACATCTTCCCATAAAAGCTATCGCACTGCGGAACGCCGTCGAGGAAAGCGTTTTGCAAAATTTTTGACAAGATTGGTCAAACAATGCACTTGCTGTGACTCTAGAAGTAAAAATCGGGCGATATACATAATTGACCGATATATCTCAATCTGGGCCGATTTTTATAAAATTCATCTGTAATGTCGAGAGTCATCAGAAAACACTTCTTGCAAAATTTCGAGAGAATTGGGTAACAAATAACCATTTTATTGCAATATTACTGCAAATCGGACGAGAATATATATATGAGAACATATATATGGGAGCTATATCTAATTCTGAATCGATTTCGAGCAAACTTCTCAGGTAATATGGTAGTTGTCGAGGAAAGCGTTGTACAAAATTTTGGGAATGTTGGTCACTAAATGCGCTTGCAGTGGCTCTAGAAGTGAAAATCGGGCGATATATACATATGAGAGCTATATCTAAATCTGAACCGATTTCCATGAAATTCAACAGTAATGTCGAGAGTCATCAGAAAATCCTTCCTGCCAAATTTCGAGAGAATCGATTCACAAATGACCATTTGTTTGCAATATTACTGCAAGTCGGACGAGAATATATATATGGGAGCTATGTCTAAATCTCAACCGATTTCTAGCAAACTTTATAGTCTTCGAGCGAAGCGCTGTACAAAATTTTGGGAAGGTTTGTCAATAAATACGCTTGCAGTAGCTCTAGAAGTTAAAATCGGGCGATATATACATATGAGAGCTATATATAAATCTGAACCGATTTCCATTCAACAGTAATGTCGAGACTCATCAGAAAATCCTTCCTGCCAAATTTCGAGAGAATCGGTTAACAAATGACCATTTTATTGCATTATTACTGCAAATCGGACGAACATATATATGGGAGCTATATCCAAATCTGAACAGATTTCTATGAAATTCACCTGTGATGTCGGGAGTCATAGGAAAATTTTTCCTGCCAATTTTCGAGAAAATCGGTTAACAAATGACCATTTTATTGCAGTATTACTGCAAATCGGACGAACATATATATGGGAGCTATATCCAAATCTGAACCGATTTTTTCCAATTTTAATAGATTTCGTCTCTAGGGCGAAAAACATGCCCACACCAAATTTGAAAACGATCGGACGAAAATTGCGGTAGTTTGTACACAAATAAACATGGACAGACGGACTATTAAGTTGCCCAAAAAGTAATTGCGGATTTTTTAAAAAAAATTAAATGCATTTTTAATAATTTTAATCAAATATATAATTGCCATTTTGTTCGATAACCTTTTGCCATCTTCCTGGCAAATTTAGTATTCCACGCTCATAGAACTTCTGGACTTCATCTGCAAAAAACTGAACCAAGTGCGATTTTATAGCCTCATCATTGCCGAAAGTTTTACCATTTAAGGAGTTCTGCAAAGATCGAAATAAATGGTAGGCTGATGGTGCAAGGTCAGGGCTATATGGTGGATGCATCAAAAGTTCCCAGCCAAGCTCACTCAGTTTTTGGCGAGTGACCAAAGATGTGTGCGTTCTAGCGATGTCCTGGTGGAATATGACACCTTTACGATTGGCCAATTCTGGTCGCTTCTCCTTGATGGCTGTATTCAATTTGTCCAATTGTTGACAGTAAACATCCGAATTAATCGTTTGGTTCATTGGAAGCAGCTCAAAATATACCACACCCTTCCAATCCCACCAAACAGACAGCATAACCTTCTTTTGGTGGATATCAGCCTTTGAAGTGGTTTGAGTTGGTTCACCATGCTTGGACCATGATCGTTTTCGACTAACGTTGTTGTAAACAACCCATTTTTCATCTCCAGTTATGATTCGTTTTAAAAACGGATCGAATTCATTGCGTTTAAGGTGCATATCACAAGCGTTGATTCGGTTAGTTAAATGAATTTCTTTCAATACATGTGGTAGCCATGTTAAAATTGACGCCAAACAAATAAATGTAAACAAAATTTCGCGCACTTTTTTTCTAAAGCAAGCTAAAGTAACAGCTGATAACTGACAGAAGAAAGAATGCAATTACAGAGTCACAAGCCGTTAAAAAAATCTGTCAACGCCGACTATATTACTACTATATTACCGACAATTACTTATTGGGCAACCCATATAAGGTATTCTTTAAGTCACCATAGTATGATGCCTTTCAACCTCTTCCCTTTATTGTCTTTTTTCAAATTGTTAACCAAAAGAACAAGTGTTAAAATCGATTAACGCCATTATGTTTTGAATCACCAGCAGGAACCAAGAAAAAAACACAAACAAAACCCAAACGCGCTCCAAAAGCATTTCCTAAGACAAATCGGAAAGGCAAAACGTGTGATGGAGAAAAAAAACTTTGGAATGGCATGAAAAGTATCAAATTGCAAATGTAAACTGAAAAGTAAGTAACAATAACCATAAGGTTTGAGAATTCTACTTGATGATTTTCCGCTCAAAGGCCAACACCAAAATTGGTTAAGCATGAAATCACCCCAAACGACACAAAAAGGAAACAGAAACAGTAGCATTGATTTTTACCCATTTGATAGAGCTCACCGCATCGTTTAATATGAGAGTCCTTTATGCTATTCCCTTTTTAGATGTATACAAAAATTACCCTTTTAATGACAAGGTTGGTTTTTTTCTCTTGCTATAATGCCAATTGGAAATACTCTATACTTGAAATGGGAAATACTTTTTTAATCCGTTTTTTCTTCTTAGTAAATGTAGCAAAATCGTCGGTGATGGAAAAGTTTCCAAGCACTCTTAGAGATATACAGGGGGTTTTTTCAGGGACGCTACAAAAGTAGACTGATAGGGACAGCAAACGATGACATATTTTTGCACCACCACAGAAGGATGGGTGTATATTCATTTTGTCATTCCGATTGCAACTCATCGATATATAATACATTTCCGACCCTATAAAGTACATATTTTCTTGATCGTTGTAAAAATCTAAGACGTTCAAGCCATGTCCGTCCGTCTGTCTGTTGAAATTATGATACAGTCTTAAAAAATAGAGATATTGAGCTTGAAACTTTTTTTTTTGTGTATAAGCAGGTTAAGTTCGAAGATGGGCTATATCGGACTATATCTGGATATAGCCCCCATATAGACCGATCCGACGATTTAAGGTCTTGGGCCCATAAAAGCCACATTTATTCTTCGGTTTTGCTGAAATTTAGGACAGTGAGTTGTGTTATGGCCTTCGACATCCTTCTTCAATTTGGCCCAGATCGGTCCAGATTTGGATATAGCTGCCATATAGACCGATCTCTCGATTGAAGGTCATGGGCCCATAAAAGGCGCATTTATTGTCCGATGTCGCCGAAATTTGGGACAGTGAGTTGTGTTAGGCCCTTCAAGATATTTCTGCAATTTGGCCCGGATCGGGCTTTAAAGACCGATCTCTCGATTTAAGGTTTTGGACCTATAAAAGGTGCATTTATTGTCCGATGTCGCCGAAATTTGGGACGGCGAAATATGATAGACCCTTCAACATATTTCTGCAATTTGGTCCAAATCGGTCATGCTTGGGATATAGCTGTCATATAGACCGATCTCTCGATTTAAGGTCTTGGGCCCATTAAAGGCGCATTTATTTTCCGATTTAGCCGAAATATGGAACAGTGAGTTGTGATAAGTCCCTCGATATCTCTCTATAATTTGGCCAAGATCGGCCTTGATTTGTATATAGCTGCCATATAGACCGATCCGGCGATTTAAGGTCTTGGTCTCATAAAAGGCTCATTTAGGGTCCGATTTAGCCAAAATTTGGGACAGTGAGTTATGGTAGACCCTTTGACATCCCACTTCAATTTGGCTCAGATCGGTCTTGATTTCGATATAGCTGTCATATAGACCGGTCTCTCGATTTAAGGTCTTGGGCCCATTAAAGGCGCATTTATTGTCCGATTTAGCCAAAATTTGGCACAGTGAGTTATGGTAGACCCTTTGACATCCCACTTCAATTTGGCTCAGATCGGTCTTGATTTCGATATAGCTGCCATATAGACCGATCTCTCGATTTAAGGTCTTAGGCCCATAAAACGTGTATTTATTATCCGATTTAGCCAAAATTTGGGACAGTGAATTGTGTTAGGGCCTTTGACATCCTTCTTCAATTTGGCCCAGATCGGTCTTGATTTGGATATAGCTGCCATATAGACCGATCTCTCGATTTAAGGTCTTAGGCCCATAAAACGTGCATTTATTATCCGATTTAGCCAAAGTAAGGAACAGTGAGTTGTGTTAGGTCCCTCGATATCCCACTTCAATTTGACACAGTGAGTTATGTTATGACGAAAGCTATACCCGAGGTGGTGGGTATCCAACGCCTGTTTGCTTGTTCAAGATCACTTTTTAATTTTTAGAGCGCATAACAAGCCAATTACTGGCTTAGGTGTATGTCCATAGTGTCATAAATATTCGTTCAAAGAAGTTTACGACTTTCCTAAATTTGAGTAGTTTGAAATGAACTTAATTCAAATACAAGTTTTTAACTTAGGATGCCAGATTTAATAACAGAGATGATTAAATCCATCAACTTCCCATTAATACCAAGCCTAAACAAGTTATTTTGTCAGTCATGCAATCATCACTCGACTAAAAACTAAGAATATAATAATACATGCACGTTTGTGACTGCACTATGTAGAGGATAATAAATCCATGGTAAAAACCCAAAATAAAATTCTCTTAGAAACCCTTAAGGTTTATGACTGATACACATTCTTATATAAAAAGAAAAATCAGCCTTTATTTTTTTTTGAGTGCACCTGCAAACTGATAAATTAATTCAAAAACATTTCCTAATCGTGACCAAGTAAGATTGAGGTTTGTGGCTAAGCACTGATACAGCAACAATTGATCATATTGACCTTTAAATAAATATTGTGAATGGTGAATGCGGTTTATGTCCTGGCTAATGCAGATATAAAAGAAACAACCCCATAGATGGCGCCAAATTTAAAAACATATTCCAATTTTTAAGCTAAGGGTTTCCAACAGCAGGTGTTTTTTCGGAAAGTTGTCACTTATGATGCTTTGATGTTGAGAGGTATACTAAGTACAAGTCATTGTTCAATTTTGTAGAACAAACTATTGGTCTTTTTGGTAGCCATATCCAGATATAGACCGATCTGAACCATATACGACACGGATGTCGAAAAGCCTAATATAAATCACTATGTCAAATTTCAGCGAAAACGGATCGTAAATATGTTTTTTAGGGGGCCAAGACTTTAAATCGGAGAGATCGGTTTATACGCCAGCTATATCAAAATCTGAACCGATCTGGACCAAATTGAAGATGGCTGATGAAGGGCCCAACACAATTCATTGTCCCAAATTTCGGCGAAAGTTGTCAAAGAACCTAACGCAACTCACTGTCCCAAATTTCGGCGACATCGGACATAAAATGCGCTTTTTCTGGGCCCAAAACCTTACATTGAGAGATCGGTCTATATGGCGGCTGTATCCAAATCTGAACCGCTCTAGCCCAAATTGAAGAAGGATATCGCAAATTTCAGCAAAACCGTATAATAGATGTGGCTTTTATGGACCTAAGATGCTAAATCGGCGGTTCGGTCTATATGGAGGCTATATCAAGATATAGTCCGATATAGCCCATCTTCGAACTTAACCTGCTTGGAGACAAAAAAGAATCTATCCTAAATGTCAGCTCAATATCTCTATTTGTACAGACTGTAGCGTGATTTCAACAGATAGACGGACATGGCTAGATCGTCTTAGATTTTTACGCTGATCAAGAATATCTATACTTTGTAGGGTCGAAATGGATATTTCGATGTGTTGCAAACGAAATGACAAAATGAATACACCGCCATCTTTCGGTGGTGGGTATAAAAAAGGTGAAAGTTCGGCCGTGCCGATCTGTCGAAAAGTCTGAACGGAATTCTCTCCAACTGAAAAAATACGAATTCAAAATTTTGTAAACAATCTAAGATAAGGTTTGTAGCTATGCTCTGATTCAAAGATCATCAATGTTGTCGACCTCATTCAATTATTGTGAATAATGTCCAAACTAATACAGACAAAACAAACAACCCCATAGATGTCGCCATTGTGATAAAAAAAACAAATTAAAAATATTTGCTCGAATTTCAAAACTTTATATTATCGAACAAATGAATTTCGACTATTACAAAGAATTTCTGAGCTATGGGCACTATGAAGTATCATGTTATGCCTCATAGGATGGAGTCTATACTAATTTTCACATTTCGTTTGAAATTCGGCGACATATTGATCGCCTTTGCTTTCAATGACGATATATCCATACCCATCTTGAAACACCCACAATCCCTAAATTGCGAATTCGAAGAAGAATTATTTGCCGAAAACGTTTCTCAAAAATTTTCACTTCCATGTTATTTTGCATTTTTCGAGCAAGGGGTAAGCCTATCAACATTTTCAATTTTCGAAGCCCCAAATTTTTTTGAGTTTGGGACACCGAAATGAAGCTATGGCTCAATAATACTACTGAAAGCAATCCCAGGCTATTTTTTCAACAAAATAACCCGAAAATCGCTATTTTGTTCGAATAATTCGAAATTCGAAGATGTTTGAGTATTCGAAATTGCTGTTACTGCTTCATATTTTTGAATTTCGAACATCCGCAAGCATCCCTGGATTGCGAATTCGAAGAAGAATCATTTGGCGAAAACGTTTCTCAAAAATTTTCATTTTCATATTTTTTTGCATTTTTCGAGCAAAATTTTAAATTTTCGAAGCCCCAAATTTTTTTGAGTTTGGGACACCGAAATGAAGTTCATGGCTCAAAAATACTACTGAAAGCAATCCCAGGCTATTTCTTCCACGAAATAACCCGAAAATCGTTATTTTGTTCGAAAAATTCGAAATTCGAAGATGTTTGAGCATTCGAAATTGCTGTTGCTCCTTCATATTTTAAAATTTCGAACATTCGCAAGCGAATTCGAAGAAGAATCATTTGGCGAAAACGTTTCTCAAAAATTTTCACTTTCATTTTAGAGTTTGGGACACCGAAAGGAAGTTCATGGCTCAAAAATACTACTGAAAGCAATCCCAGGCTATTTTTTCAACGAAATAACCCGAAAATCGCTATTTTGTTCGAAAAATTTGAAATTCGAATATCTTTGAGTATTCCAAACTGCTATTGCTCCTTCATATTTTCGAATTTCGAACATCCGCAAGCATCCCTGGATTGCGAATTCGAAGAAGAATCATTTGGCGAAAACGTTTCTTAAAAATTTTCACTTTCATATTTTTTTGCATTTTTCCAGCAAGGGGTTAGCCCATCAAAATTTTCAATATTCGAAGCCCCAAATTTTTTTGAGTTTGGGACACCGAAATGAAGCTATGGCTCAAAAATACTACTGAAAGCAATCCCAGGCTATTTTTTCAACAAAATAACCCGAAAATCGCTATTTTGTTCGAAAAATTCGAAATTCGAAGATGTTTGAGTATTCTCAAAAATTTTCACTTTCATATTTTTTTGCATTTTTCCAGCAAGGGGTTAGCCCATCAAAATTTTCAATATTCGAAGCCCCAAATTTTTTTGAGTTTGGGACACCGAAATGAAGCTATGGCTCAAAAATACTACTGAAAGCAATCCCAGGCTATTTTTTCAACGAAATAACCCGAAAATCGCTATTTTGTTCGAAAAATTTGAAATTCGAATATCTTTGAGTATTCCAAACTGCTATTGCTCCTTCATATTTTCGAATTTCGAACATCCGCAAGCATCCCTGGATTGTGAATTCGAAGAAGAATCATTTGGCGAAAACGTTTCTTAAAAATTTTCACTTTCATATTTTTTTGCATTTTTCCAGCAAGGGGTTAGCCCATCAAAATTTTCAATTTTCGAAGGCCCAAATTTTTTTGCGTTTGGGACACCGAAATGAAGTTCACGGCTCAAAAATACTACTGAAAGCAATCCCAGGCTATTTTGTCAACAAAATAACCCGAAAATCGCTATTTTGTTCGAAAAATTCGAAATTCGAAGATGTTTGAGTATTCGAAATTGCTGTTGCTCCTTCATATTTTCCAATTTCGAACATCCGCAAGCATCCCTGGATTGCGAATTCGAAGAAGAATCATTTGGCGAAAACGTTTCTCAAAAATTTTCACTTTCATATTTTTTTTTGCATTTTTCGAGCAAGGGATTAGCCCATCAACATTTTCAATTTTCGAAGGCCCAAATTTTTTTGCGTTTGGGACACCGAAATGAAGTTCACGGCTCAAAAATACTACTGAAAGCAATCCCAGGCTATTTTGTCAACAAAATAACCCGAAAATCGCTATTTTGTTCGAAAAATTCGAAATTCGAAGATGTTTGAGTATTCCAAACTGCTGTTGCTCCTTCATATTTTCGAATTTCGGACATCCGCAAGCATCCCTGGATTGCGAATTCGAAGAAGAATCATTTGGCGAAAACGTTTCTCAAAAATTTTCACTTTCATATTTTTTTTGCATTTTTCGAGCAAGGGATTAGCCCATCAACATTTTCAATTTTCGAAGCCCCAAATCTTTTTGAGTTTGGGAAACCGAAATGAAGTTCATGGCTCAAAAATACTACTGAAAGCAATCCCAGAATATTTTTTCAACAAAATAACCCGAAAATCGCTATTTTGTTCGAAAAATTCGAAATTCGAAGATGTTTGAGTATTCGAAATTGCTGTTGCTCCTTCATATTTTCGAATTTCGAACATCCACAAGCATCCCTGGATTGCGAATTCGAAGAAGAATCATTTGGCGAAAACGTTTCTCAAAAATTTTCACTTTCATATTTTTTTGCATTTTTCGAGCAATTTTCGAAACCCCAAATATTTTTGAGTTTGGAACACCGAAATGAAGTTCACGGCTCAAAAATACTACTGAAAGCAATCCCAGGCTATTTTTTCAACAAAATAACCCGAAAATCGCTATTTTGTTCGAAAAATTCGAATTTCGAAGATGTTTGAGTATTCGAAATTGCTGTTGCTCCTTCATATTTTCGAATTTCGAACATCCGCAAGCATCCCTGGATTGCGAATTCGAATAAGAATCATTTGGCGAAAACGTTTCTCAAAAATTTTCACTTTCATATTTTTTTTGCATTTTTCGAGCAAGGGGTTAGCCCATCAAAATTTTCAATTTTCGAAGCCCCTAATTTTTTTGAGTTTGGGACACCGAAATGAAGTTCATGGCTCAAAAATACTACTGAAAGCAATCCCAGGCTATTTTTTCAACAAAATAACCCGAAAATCTCTATTTTGTTCGAAAAATTCGAAATTCGAAGATGTTTGAGTATTCGAAATTGCTGTTGCTCCTTCATATTTTCGAATTTCGAACATCCGCAATCATCCCTGGATTGCGAATTCGAAGAAGAATCATTTGGCGAAAACGTTTCTCAAAAATTTTCACTTTCATATTTTTTTGCATTTTTCGAGCAAGGGGTTAGCCCATCAAAATTTTCAATTTTCGAAGCCCCAAATTTTTTTGAGTTTGGGACACCGAAATGAAGTTCATGGCTCAAAAATACTACTGAAAGCAATCGCAGGCTATTTCTTCAACAAAATAACCCGAAAATCGCTATTTTGTTCGAAAAATTCGAAATTCGAATATCTTTGAGTATTCCAAACTGTTGTTGCTCCTTCATATTTTCGAATTTCGAACATCCGCAAGCATCCCTGGATTGCGAATTCGAAGAAGAATCATTTGGCGAAAACGTTTCTCAAAAATTTTCACTTTCATATTTTTTTGCATTTTTCGAGCAAGGGGTTAGCCCATCAACATTTTCAATTTTCGAAGCCCCAAATTTTTTTGAGTTTGGGACACCGAAATGAAGCTATGGCTCAAAAATACTACTGAAAGCAATCCCAGGCTATTTTGTCAACGAAATAACCCGAAAATCGCTATTTTGTTCGAAAAATTCGAAATTCGAAGATGTTTGAGTATTCGAAATTGCTGTTGCTCCTTCATATTTCCGAATTTCGAACATCCGCAAGCATCCCTGGATTGCGAATTCGAAGAAGAAACGTTTCTCAAAAATTTTCACTTTCATATTTTTTTACATTTTTCGATCCATAAAAATTTTCAATTTTCGAAGCCCCAAATTTTTTTGAGTTTGGGACACCGAAATGAAGTTCACGGCTCAAAAATACTACTGAAAGCAATCGCAGGCTATTTCTTCAACGAAATAACCCGAACATCGCTATTTTGTTCGAAAAATTTGAAATTCGAATATCTTTGAGTATTCCAAACTGCTGTTGCTCCTTCATATTTTCGAATTTCGAACATCCGCAAAATTCGAAATTCGAATATGTTTGAGTATTCGAAATTGCTGTTGCTCCTTCATATTTTCGAATTTCGAACATCCGCAAGCATCCCTGGATTGCGAATTCGAAGAAGAATCATTTGGCGAAAACGTTTCTCAAAAATTTTCACTTTCATATTTTTTTGCATTTTTCGAGCAAGGGGTTAGCTCATCAAAATTTTCAATTTTCGAAGCCCCAAATTTTTTTGAGTTTGGGACACCGAAATGAAGCTATGGCTCAAAAATACTACTGAAAGCAATTCAAGGCTATTTTTTCAACGAAATAATCCGAAAATCGCTATTTTGTTCGAAAAATTCGAAATTCGAAGATGTTTGAGTATTCGAAATTGCTGTTGCTCCTTCATATTTCCGAATTTGGAACATCCGCAAGCATCCCTGGATTGCGAATTCGAAGAAGAATCATTTGGCGAAAACGTTTCTCAAAAATTTTCACTTTCATATTTTTTTGCATTTTTCGAGCAAGGGGTTAGCCCATCAAAATTTTCAATTTTCGAAGCCCCAAATTTTTTTGAGTTTGAGACACTGAAATGAAGTTCACGGCTCAAAAATACCACTGAAAGCAATCCCAGGCTATTTTTTCAACAAAATAACCCGGAAATCGCTATTTTGTTCGAAAAATTCAAAATTCGAAGATGTTTGAGTATTCGAAATTACTGTTGCTCCTTCATATTTTCGAATTTCGAACATCCGCAAGCATCCCTGGATTGCGAATTCGAAGAAGAATCATTTGGCGAAAACGTTTCTCAAAAATTTTCACTTTCATATTTTTTTTTGCATTTTTCGAGCAAGGGGTTAGCTTATCAACATTTTCAATTTTCGAATCCCCAAATTTTTTTCAGTTTGGGACACCGAAATGAAGCTATGGCTCAAAAATACTACTGAAAGCAATCCCAGGCTATTTTTTCAACAAAATAACCCGAAAATCGCTATTTTGTTTGAAAAATTCGAAATTCGAAGATGTTTGAGTATTCGAAATTGCTGTTGCTCCTTCATATTTTCGAATTTCGAACATCCGCAAGCATCCCTGGATTGCGAATTCGAAGAAGAATTATTTGGCGAAAACGTTTCTCAAAAATTTTCACTTTCATATTTTTTTTTGCATTTTTCGAGCAAGGGGTTAGCCCATCAAAATTTTCAATTTTCGAGGCCCCAAATCTTTTTGAGTTTGGGACACCGAAATGAAGTTCATGGCTCAAAAATACTACTGAAAGCAATCCCAGGCTATTTTGTCAACGAAATAACCCGAAAATCGCTATTTTGTTCGAAAAATTCGAAATTCGAAGATGTTTGAGTATTCGAAATTGCTGTTGCTCCTTCATATTTCCGAATTTCGAACATCCGCAAGCATCCCTGGATTGCGAATTCGAAGAAGAAACGTTTCTCAAAAATTTTCACTTTCATATTTTTTTGCATTTTTCGAGCAAGGGGTTAGCCCATAAAAATTTTCAATTTTCGAAGCCCCAAATTTTTTTGAGTTTGGGACACCGAAATGAAGTTCACGGCTCAAAAATACTACTGAAAGCAATCGCAGGCTATTTCTTCAACGAAATAACCCGAACATCGCTATTTTGTTCGAAAAATTTGAAATTCGAATATCTTTGAGTATTCCAAACTGCTGTTGCTCCTTCATATTTTCGAATTTCGAACATCCGCAAAATTCGAAATTCGAAGATGTTTGAGTATTCGAAATTGCTGTTGCTCCTTCATATTTTCGAATTTCGAACATCCGCAAGCATCCCTGGATTGCGAATTCGAAGAAGAATCATTTGGCGAAAACGTTTCTCAAAAATTTTCACTTTCATATTTTTTTGCATTTTTCGAGCAAGGGGTTAGCTCATCAAAATTTTCAATTTTCGAAGCCCCAAATTTTTTTGAGTTTGGGACACCGAAATGAAGCTATGGCTCAAAAATACTACTGAAAGCAATTCAAGGCTATTTTTTCAACGAAATAATCCGAAAATCGCTATTTTGTTCGAAAAATTCGAAATTCGAAGATGTTTGAGTATTCGAAATTGCTGTTGCTCCTTCATATTTCCGAATTTGGAACATCCGCAAGCATCCCTGGATTGCGAATTCGAAGAAGAATCATTTGGCGAAAACGTTTCTCAAAAATTTTCACTTTCATATTTTTTTGCATTTTTCGAGCAAGGGGTTAGCCCATCAAAATTTTCAATTTTCGAAGCCCCAAATTTTTTTGAGTTTGAGACACTGAAATGAAGTTCACGGCTCAAAAATACCACTGAAAGCAATCCCAGGCTATTTTTTCAACAAAATAACCCGGAAATCGCTATTTTGTTCGAAAAATTCAAAATTCGAAGATGTTTGAGTATTCGAAATTACTGTTGCTCCTTCATATTTTCGAATTTCGAACATCCGCAAGCATCCCTGGATTGCGAATTCGAAGAAGAATCATTTGGCGAAAACGTTTCTCAAAAATTTTCACTTTCATATTTTTTTTTGCATTTTTCGAGCAAGGGGTTAGCTTATCAACATTTTCAATTTTCGAATCCCCAAATTTTTTTGAGTTTGGGACACCGAAATGAAGCTATGGCTCAAAAATACTACTGAAAGCAATCCCAGGCTATTTTTTCAACAAAATAACCCGAAAATCGCTATTTTGTTTGAAAAATTCGAAATTCGAAGATGTTTGAGTATTCGAAATTGCTGTTGCTCCTTCATATTTTCGAATTTCGAACATCCGCAAGCATCCCTGGATTGCGAATTCGAAGAAGAATTATTTGGCGAAAACGTTTCTCAAAAATTTTCACTTTCATATTTTTTTGCATTTTTCGAGCAAGGGGTTAGCCCATCAAAATTTTCAATTTTCGAAGCCCCAAATTTTTTTGTGTTTGGGACACCGAAATGAAGTTCACGGCTCAAAAATACCACTGAAAGCAATCCCAGGCTATTTTTTCAACAAAATAACCCGAAAATCGCTATTTTGTTCGAAAATTTTGAAATTCGAATATCTTTGATTATTCGAAATTGCTGTTGCTCCTTCATATTTTCGAATTTCGAACATCCGCAAGCATCCCTGGATTGCGAATTCGAAGAAGAATCATTTGGCGAAAACGTTTCTCAAAAATTTTCACTTTCATATTTTTTTGCATTTTTCGAGCAAGGGGTAAGCCCATCAAAATTTTCAATTTTCGAAGCCCCAAATTTTTTTGAGTTTGGGACACCGAAATGAAGTTCACGGCTCAAAAATACTACTGAAAGCAATCGCAGGCTATTTCTTCAACGAAATAACCCGAACATCGCTATTTTGTTCGAAAAATTTGAAATTCGAATATCTTTGAGTATTCCAAACTGCTGTTGCTCCTTCATATTTTCGAATTTCGAACATCCGCAAAATTCGAAATTCGAAGATGTTTGAGTATTCGAAATTGCTGTTGCTCCTTCATATTTTCGAATTTCGAACATCCGCAAGCATCCCTGGATTGCGAATTCGAAGAAGAATCATTTGGCGAAAACGTTTCTCAAAAATTTTCACTTTCATATTTTTTTGCATTTTTCGAGCAAGGGGTTAGCCCATCAAAATTTTCAATTTTCGAAGCCCCAAATTTTTTTGAGTTTGGGACACCGAAATGAAGTTCATGGCTGAAAAATACCACTGAAAGCAATCCCAGGCTATTTTTTCAACAAAATAACCCGAAAATCGCTATTTTGTTCGAAAAATTCGAAATTCGAAGATATTTGAGTATTCGAAATTGCTGTTGCTCCTTCATATTTTCGAATTTCGAACATCCGCAAGCATCCCTGGATTGCGAATTCGAAGAAGAATCATTTGGCGAAAACGTTTCTCAAAAATTTTCACTTTCATATTTTTTTGCATTTTTCGAGCAAGGGGTTAGCCCATCAAAATTTTCAATTTTCGAAGCCCCAAATCTTTTTGAGTTTGGGACACCGAAATGAAGTTCACGGCTCAAAAATACTACTGAAAGCAATCCCAGGCTATTTTGTCAACAAAATAACCCGAAAATCGCTATTTTGTTTGAAAAATTCGAAATTCGAAGATGTTTGAGTATTCGAAATTGCTGTTGCTCCTTCATATTTTCGAATTTCGAACATCCGCAAGCATCCCTGGATTGCGAATTCGAAGAAGAATCATTTGGCGAAAACGTTTCTCAAAAATTTTCACTTTCATATTTTTTTGCATTTTTCGAGCAAAATTTTCAATTTTCGAAGCCCCAAATTTTTTTGAGTTTGGGACACCGAAAAGAAGTTCACGGCTCAAAAATACCACTGAAAGCAATCCCAGGCTATTTTTTCAACAAAATAACCCGAAAATCGCTATTTTGTTCGAAAAATTCGAAATTCGAAGATGTTTGAGTATTCGAAATTGCTGTTGCTCCTTCATATTTTCGAATTTCGAACATCCGCAAGCATCCCTGGATTGCGAATTCGAAGAAGAATCATTTGGCGAAAACGTTTCTCAAAAATTTTCACTTTCATATTTTTTTTTGCATTTTTCGAGCAAGGGGTTAGCTTATCAACATTTTCAATTTTCGAATCCCCAAATTTTTTTGAGTTTGGGACACCGAAATGAAGCTATGGCTCAAAAATACTACTGAAAGCAATCCCAGGCTATTTTTTCAACAAAATAACCCGAAAATCGCTATTTTGTTTGAAAAATTCGAAATTCGAAGATGTTTGAGTATTCGAAATTGCTGTTGCTCCTTCATATTTTCGAATTTCGAACATCCGCAAGCATCCCTGGATTGCGAATTCGAAGAAGAATTATTTGGCGAAAACGTTTCTCAAAATTTTTCACTTTCATATTTTTTTGCATTTTTCGAGCAAGGGGTTAGCCCATCAAAATTTTAAATTTTCGAAGCCCCAAATCTTTTTGAGTTTGGGACACCGAAATGAAGTTCATGGCTCAAAAATACTACTGAAAGCAATCTCAGGCTATTTCTTCAACGAAATAACCCGAAATCGATATTTTGTTCGAAAAATTCGAAATTCGAAGATGTTTGAGTATTCGAAATTGCTGTTGCTCCTTCATATTTTCGAATTTCGAACATCCGCAAGCATCCCTGGATTGCGAATTCGAAGAAGAATCATTTGGCGAAAACGTTTCTCAAAAATTTTCACTTTCATATTTTTTTGCATTTTTCGAGCAAGGGGTTAGCCCATCAAAATTTTCAATTTTCGAAGCCCAAAATTTTTTTGAGTTTGGGACACCGAAATGAAGTTCTTGGCTCAAAAATACTACTGAAAGCAATCGCAGGCTATTTCTTCAACGAAATAATCCGAAAATCGCTATTTTGTTCGAAAAATTTGAAATTCGAAGATATTTGAGTATTCGAAATTGCTGTTGCTCCTTCATATTTTCGAATTTCGAACATCCGCAAGCATCCCTGGATTGCGAATTCGAAGAAGAATCATTTGGCGAAAACGTTTCTCAAAATTTTTCACTTTCATATTTTTTTGCATTTTTCGAGCAAGGGGTTAGCCCATCAAAATTTTCAATTTTCGAAGCCCCAAATCTTTTTGGGTTTGGGACACCGAAATGAAGTTCATGGCTCAAAAATACTACTGAAAGCAATCCCAGGCTATTTTTTCAACAAAATAACCCGAAAATCGCTATTTTGATCGAAAAATTCGAAATTCGAAGATGTTTGAGTATTCGAAATTGCTGTTGCTCCTTCATATTTTCGAATTTCGAACATCCGCAAGCATCCCTGGATTGCGAATTCGAAGAAGAATCATTTGGCGAAAACGTTTCTCAAAAATTTTCACTTTCATATTTTTTTGCATTTTTCGAGCAAGGGGTTAGCCCATCAAAATTTTCAATTTTCGAAGCCCCAAATTTTTTTGAGTTTGGGACACCGAAATGAAGTTCATGGCTGAAAAATACCACTGAAAGCAATCCCAGGCTATTTTTTCAACAAAATAACCCGAAAATCGCTATTTTGTTCGAAAAATTCGAAATTCGAAGATATTTGAGTATTCGAAATTGCTGTTGCTCCTTCATATTTTCGAATTTCGAACATCCGCAAGCATCCCTGGATTGCGAATTCGAAGAAGAATCATTTGGCGAAAACGTTTCTCAAAAATTTTCACTTTCATATTTTTTTGCATTTTTCGAGCAAGGGGTTAGCCCATCAAAATTTTCAATTTTCGAAGCCCCAAATCTTTTTGAGTTTGGGACACCGAAATGAAGTTCACGGCTCAAAAATACTACTGAAAGCAATCCCAGGCTATTTTGTCAACAAAATAACCCGAAAATCGCTATTTTGTTTGAAAAATTCGAAATTCGAAGATGTTTGAGTATTCGAAATTGCTGTTGCTCCTTCATATTTTCGAATTTCGAACATCCGCAAGCATCCCTGGATTGCGAATTCGAAGAAGAATCATTTGGCGAAAACGTTTCTCAAAAATTTTCACTTTCATATTTTTTTGCATTTTTCGAGCAAAATTTTCAATTTTCGAAGCCCCAAATTTTTTTGAGTTTGGGACACCGAAAAGAAGTTCACGGCTCAAAAATACCACTGAAAGCAATCCCAGGCTATTTTTTCAACAAAATAACCCGAAAATCGCTATTTTGTTCGAAAAATTCGAAATTCGAAGATGTTTGAGTATTCGAAATTGCTGTTGCTCCTTCATATTTTCGAATTTCGAACATCCGCAAGCATCCCTGGATTGCGAATTCGAAGAAGAATCATTTGGCGAAAACGTTTCTCAAAAATTTTCACTTTCATATTTTTTTGCATTTTTCGAGCAAGGGGTTAGCCCATCAAAATTTTCAATTTTCGAAGCCCAAAATTTTTTTGAGTTTGGGACACCGAAATGAAGTTCTTGGCTCAAAAATACTACTGAAAGCAATCGCAGGCTATTTCTTCAACGAAATAATCCGAAAATCGCTATTTTGTTCGAAAAATTTGAAATTCGAAGATATTTGAGTATTCGAAATTGCTGTTGCTCCTTCATATTTTCGAATTTCGAACATCCGCAAGCATCCCTGGATTGCGAATTCGAAGAAGAATCATTTGGCGAAAACGTTTCTCAAAATTTTTCACTTTCATATTTTTTTGCATTTTTCGAGCAAGGGGTTAGCCCATCAAAATTTTCAATTTTCGAAGCCCCAAATCTTTTTGGGTTTGGGACACCGAAATGAAGTTCATGGCTCAAAAATACTACTGAAAGCAATCGCAGGCTATTTTTTCAATAAAATAACCCGAAAATCGCTATTTTGTTCGAAAAATTTGAAATTCGAATATCTTTGAGTATTCCAAACTGCTGTTGCTCCTTCATATTATCGAATTTCGAACATCCGCAAACATCCCTGGATTGCGAATTCGAAGAAGAATCATTTGGCGAAAACGTTTCTCAAAAATTTTCACTTTCACATTTTTTTGCATTTTTCGAGCAAGGGGTTAGCCCATCAAAATTTTAAATTTTCGAAGCCCCAAATCTTTTTGAGTTTGGGACACCGAAATGAAGTTCATGGCTCAAAAATACTACTGAAAGCAATCCCAGGCTATTTCTTCAACGAAATAACCCGAAATCGATATTTTGTTCGAAAAATTCGAAATTCGAAGATGTTTGAGTATTCGAAATTGCTGTTGCTCCTTCATATTTTCGAATTTCGAACATCCGCAAGCATCCCTGGATTGCGAATTCGAAGAAGAATCATTTGGCGAAAACGTTTCTCAAAAATTTTCACTTTCATATTTTTTTGCATTTTTCGAGCAAGGGGTTAGCCCATCAAAATTTTCAATTTTCGAAGCCCCAAATCTTTTTGAGTTTGGGACACCGAAATGAAGTTCTTGGCTCAAAAATACTACTGAAAGCAATCGCAGGCTATTTCTTCAACGAAATAATCCGAAAATCGCTATTTTGTTCGAAAAATTTGAAATTCGAAGATATTTGAGTATTCGAAATTGCTGTTGCTCCTTCATATTTTCGAATTTCGAACATCCGCAAGCATCCCTGGATTGCGAATTCGAAGAAGAATCATTTGGCGAAAACGTTTCTCAAAATTTTTCACTTTCATATTTTTTTGCATTTTTCGAGCAAGGGGTTAGCCCATCAAAATTTTCAATTTTCGAAGCCCCAAATCTTTTTGGGTTTGGGACACCGAAATGAAGTTCATGGCTCAAAAATACTACTGAAAGCAATCGCAGGCTATTTTTTCAATAAAATAACCCGAAAATCGCTATTTTGTTCGAAAAATTTTAAATTCGAATATCTTTGAGTATTCCAAACTGCTGTTGCTCCTTCATATTATCGAATTTCGAACATCCGCAAACATCCCTGGATTGCGAATTCGAAGAAGAATCATTTGGCGAAAACGTTTCTCAAAAATTTTCACTTTCACATTTTTTTGCATTTTTCGAGCAAGGGGTTAGCCCATCAAAATTTTAAATTTTCGAAGCCCCAAATCTTTTTGAGTTTGGGACACCGAAATGAAGTTCATGGCTCAAAAATACTACTGAAAGCAATCCCAGGCTATTTCTTCAACGAAATAACCCGAAATCGATATTTTGTTCGAAAAATTCGAAATTCGAAGATGTTTGAGTATTCGAAATTGCTGTTGCTCCTTCATATTTTCGAATTTCGAACATCCGCAAGCATCCCTGGATTGCGAATTCGAAGAAGAATCATTTGGCGAAAACGTTTCTCAAAAATTTTCACTTTCATATTTTTTTGCATTTTTCGAGCAAGGGGTTAGCCCATCAAAATTTTCAATTTTCGAAGCCCCAAATTTTTTTGAGTTTGGGACACCGAAATGAAGTTCTTGGCTCAAAAATACAACTGAAAGCAATCGCAGGCTATTTCTTCAACGAAATAACCCGAAAATCGCTATTTTGTTCAAAAAATTTGAAATTCGAAGATGTTTGAGTATTCGAAATTGCTGTTGCTCCTTCATATTTTCGAATTTCGAACATCCGCAAGCATCCCTGGATTGCGAATTCGAAGAAGAATCATTTGGCGAAAACGTTTCTCAAAAATTTTCACTTTCATATTTTTTTGCATTTTTCGAGCAAGGGGTTAGCCCATCAAAATTTTCAATTTTCGAAGCCCCAAATCTTTTTGAGCTTGGGACACCGAAATGAAGTTCATGGCTCAAAAATACTACTGAAAGCAATCCCAGGCTATTTTTTCAACAAAATAACCCGAAAATCGCTATTTTGATCGAAAAATTCTAAATTCGAAGATGTTTGAGTATTCGAAATTGCTGTTGCTCCTTCATATTTTCGAATTTCGAACATCCGCAAGCATCCCTGGATTGCGAATTCGAAGAAGAATCATTTGGCGAAAACGTTTCTCAAAAATTTTCACTTTCATATTTTTTTGCATTTTTCGAGCAAGGGGTTAGCCCATCAAAATTTTCAATTTTCGAAGCCCCAAATCTTTTTGAGTTTGGGACACCGAAATGAAGTTCACGGCTCAAAAATACTACTGAAAGCAATCCCAGGCTATTTTGTCAACAAAATAACCCGAAAATCGATATTTTGTTTGAAAAATTCGAAATTCGAAGATGTTTGAGTATTCGAAATTGCTGTTGCTCCTTCATATTTTCGAATTTCGAACATCCGCAAGCATCCCTGGATTGCGAATTCGAAGAAGAATCATTTGGCGAAAACGTTTCTCAAAAATTTTCACTTTCATATTTTTTTGCATTTTTCGAGCAAAATTTTCAATTTTCGAAGCCCCAAATTTTTTTGAGTTTGGGACACCGAAAAGAAGTTCACGGCTCAAAAATACCACTGAAAGCAATCCCAGGCTATTTTTTCAACAAAATAACCCGAAAATCGCTATTTTGTTCGAAAAATTCGAAATTCGAAGATGTTTGAGTATTCGAAATTGCTGTTGCTCCTTCATATTTTCGAACTTCGAACATCCGTTAGCATCCCTGGATTGCGAATTCGAAGAAGAATCATTTGGCGAAAACGTTTCTCAAAAATTTTCACTTTCATATTTTTTTGCATTTTTCGAGCAAGGGGTTAGCCCATCAAAATTTTCAATTTTCGAAGCCCCAAATCTTTTTGAGTTTGGGACACCGAAATGAAGTTCATGGCTCAAAAATACTACTGAAAGCAATCCCAGGCTATTTCTTCAACGAAATAACCCGAAAATCGCTATTTTGTTCGAAAAATTTGAAATTCGAAAATCTTTGAGTATTCCAAACTGCTGTTGCTCCTTCATATTATCGAATTTCGAACATCCGCAAACATCCCTGGATTGCGAATTCGAAGAAGAATCATTTGGCGAAAACGTTTCTCAAAAATTTTCACTTTCATATTTTTTTGCATTTTTCGAGCAAGGGGTTAGCCCATCAAAATTTTCAATTTTCGAAGCCCCAAATCTTTTTGAGTTTGGGACACCGAAATGAAGTTCATGGCTCAAAAATACTACTGAAAGCAATCGCAGGCTATTTCTTCAACGAAATGACCCGAAAATCGATATTTTGTTCGAAAATATCGAAATTCGAAGATGTTTGAGTATTCGAAATTGCTGTTGCTCCTTCATATTTTCGAATTTCGAACAACCGCAAGCATCCCTGGATTGCGAATTCGAAGAAGAATCATTTGGCGAAAACGTTTCTCAAAAATTTTCACTTTCATATTTTTTTGCATTTTTCGAGCAAGGGGTTAGCCCACAAAAATTTTCAATATTCGAAGCTCCAAAAATTTTTGAGTTTGGGACACCGAAATGAAGTTCATGGCTCAAAAATACTACTGAAAGCAATCGCAGGCTATTTTTTCAACAAAATAACCCGAAATCGCTATTTTGTTCGAAAAATTCGAAATTCGAAGATGTTTGAGTATTCGAAATTGCTGTTGCTCCTTCATATTTTCGAATTTCGAACATCCGCAAGCATCCCTGGATTGCGAATTCGAAGAAGAATCATTTGGCGAAAACGTTTCTCAAAAATTTTCTCTTTCACATTTTTTTGCATTTTTCGAGCAAAAATTTTCAATTTTCGAAGCTCTACAAATTTTTGAGTTTGGGACACCGAAATGAAGTTCATGGCTCAAAAATACTACTGAAAGCAATCGCAGGCTATTTCTTCAACGAAATAACCCGAAAATCGCTATTTTGTTCGAAAAATTTTAAATTCGAATATCTTTGAGTATTCGAAACTGCTGTTGCTCCTTCATATTTTCGAATTTCGAACATCCGTTAGCATCCCTGGATTGCGAATTCGAAGAAGAATCATTTGGCGAAAACGTTTCTCAAAAATTTTCACTTTCATATTTTTTTGCATTTTTCGAGCAAGGGGTTAGCCCACAAAAATTTTCAATTTTCGAAGCTCCAAAAATTTTTGAGTTTGGGACACCGAAATTAAGTTCATGGCTCAAAAATACTACTGAAAGCAATCGCAGGCTATTTCTTCAACGAAATAACCCAAAAATCGATATTTTGTTCGAAAAATTCGAAATTCGAAGATGTTTGAGTATTCGAAATTGCTGTTGCTCCTTCATATTTTCGAATTTCGAACATCCGCAAGCATCCCTGGATTGCGAATTCGAAGAAGAATCATTTGGCGAAAACGTTTCTCAAAAATTTTCACTTTCATATTTTTTTGCATTTTTCGAGCAAGGGGTTAGCCCATCAAAATTTTCAATTTTCGAAGCCCCAAATTTTTTTGAGTTTGGGACACCGAAATGAAGTTCACGGCTCAAAAATACTACTGAAAGCAATCGCAGGCTATTTCTTCAACGAAATAACCCGAAAATCGCTATTTTGTTCAAAAAATTTGAAATTCGAAGATGTTTGAGTATTCGAAATTGCTGTTGCTCCTTCATATTTTCGAATTTCGAACATCCGCAAGCATCCCTGGATTGCGAATTCGAAGAAGAATCATTTGGCGAAAACGTTTCTCAAAAATTTTCACTTTCATATTTTTTTGCATTTTTCGAGCAAGGGGTTAGCCCATCAAAATTTTCAATTTTCGAAGCCCCAAATCTTTTTGAGCTTGGGACACCGAAATGAAGTTCATGGCTCAAAAATACTACTGAAAGCAATCCCAGGCTATTTTTTCAACAAAATAACCCGAAAATCGCTATTTTGATCGAAAAATTCTAAATTCGAAGATGTTTGAGTATTCGAAATTGCTGTTGCTCCTTCATATTTTCCAATTTCGAACATCCGCAAGCATCCCTGGATTGCGAATTCGAAGAAGAATCATTTGGCGAAAACGTTTCTCAAAAATTTTCACTTTCATATTTTTTTGCATTTTTCGAGCAAGGGGTTAGCCCATCAAAATTTTCAATTTTCGAAGCCCCAAATCTTTTTGAGTTTGGGACACCGAAATGAAGTTCACGGCTCAAAAATACTACTGAAAGCAATCCCAGGCTATTTTGTCAACAAAATAACCCGAAAATCGCTATTTTGTTTGAAAAATTCGAAGATGTTTGAGTATTCGAAATTGCTGTTGCTCCTTCATATTTTCGAATTTCGAACATCCGCAAGCATCCCTGGATTGCGAATTCGAAGAAGAATCATTTGGCGAAAACGTTTCTCAAAAATTTTCACTTTCATATTTTTTTGCATTTTTCGAGCAAAATTTTCAATTTTCGAAGCCCCAAATTTTTTTGAGTTTGGGACACCGAAAAGAAGTTCACGGCTCAAAAATACCACTGAAAGCAATCCCAGGCTATTTTTTCAACAAAATAACCCGAAAATCGATATTTTGTTCGAAAAATTCGAAATTCGAAGATGTTTGAGTATTCGAAATTGCTGTTGCTCCTTCATATTTTCGAATTTCGAACATCCGTTAGCATCCCTGGATTGCGAATTCGAAGAAGAATCATTTGGCGAAAACGTTTCTCAAAAATTTTCATTTTCATATTTTTTTGCATTTTTCGAGCAAGGGGTTAGCCCATCAAAATTTTCAATTTTCGAAGCCCAAAATTTTTTTGAGTTTGGGACACCGAAATGAAGTTCTTGGCTCAAAAATACTACTGAAAGCAATCGCAGGCTATTTCTTCAACGAAATAATCCGAAAATCGCTATTTTGTTCGAAAAATTTGAAATTCGAAGATATTTGAGTATTCGAAATTGCTGTTGCTCCTTCATATTTTCGAATTTCGAACATCCGCAAGCATCCCTGGATTGCGAATTCGAAGAAGAATCATTTGGCGAAAACGTTTCTCAAAAATTTTCACTTTCATATTTTTTTGCATTTTTCGAGCAAGGGGTTAGCCCATCAAAATTTTCAATTTTCGAAGCCCCAAATCTTTTTGAGCTTGGGACACCGAAATGAAGTTCATGGCTCAAAAATACTACTGAAAGCAATCCCAGGCTATTTTTTCAACAAAATAACCCGAAAATCGCTATTTTGATCGAAAAATTCTAAATTCGAAGATGTTTGAGTATTCGAAATTGCTGTTGCTCCTTCATATTTTCCAATTTCGAACATCCGCAAGCATCCCTGGATTGCGAATTCGAAGAAGAATCATTTGGCGAAAACGTTTCTCAAAAATTTTCACTTTCATATTTTTTTGCATTTTTCGAGCAAGGGGTTAGCCCATCAAAATTTTCAATTTTCGAAGCCCCAAATCTTTTTGAGTTTGGGACACCGAAATGAAGTTCACGGCTCAAAAATACTACTGAAAGCAATCCCAGGCTATTTTGTCAACAAAATAACCCGAAAATCGCTATTTTGTTTGAAAAATTCGAAATTCGAAGATGTTTGAGTATTCGAAATTGCTGTTGCTCCTTCATATTTTCGAATTTCGAACATCCGCAAGCATCCCTGGATTGCGAATTCGAAGAAGAATCATTTGGCGAAAACGTTTCTCAAAAATTTTCACTTTCATATTTTTTTGCATTTTTCGAGCAAAATTTTCAATTTTCGAAGCCCCAAATTTTTTTGAGTTTGGGACACCGAAAAGAAGTTCACGGCTCAAAAATACCACTGAAAGCAATCCCAGGCTATTTTTTCAACAAAATAACCCGAAAATCGCTATTTTGTTCGAAAAATTCGAAATTCGAAGATGTTTGAGTATTCGAAATTGCTGTTGCTCCTTCATATTTTCGAATTTCGAACATCCGTTAGCATCCCTGGATTGCGAATTCGAAGAAGAATCATTTGGCGAAAACGTTTCTCAAAAATTTTCACTTTCATATTTTTTTGTATTTTTCGAGCAAGGGGTTAGCCCATCAAAATTTTCAATTTTCGAAGCCCCAAATTTTTTTGAGTTTGGGACACCGAAAAGAAGTTCACGGCTCAAAAATACCACTGAAAGCAATCCCAGGCTATTTTTTCAACAAAATAACCCGAAAATCGCTATTTTGTTCGAAAAATTCGAAATTCGAAGATGTTTGAGTATTCGAAATTGCTGTTGCTCCTTCATATTTTCGAATTTCGAACATCCGTTAGCATCCCTGGATTGCGAATTCGAAGAAGAATCATTTGGCGAAAACGTTTCTCAAAAATTTTCACTTTCATATTTTTTTGCATTTTTCGAGCAAGGGGTTAGCCCATCAAAATTTTCAATTTTCGAAGCCCAAAATTTTTTTGAGTTTGGGACACCGAAATGAAGTTCTTGGCTCAAAAATACTACTGAAAGCAATCGCAGGCTATTTCTTCAACGAAATAATCCGAAAATCGCTATTTTGTTCGAAAAATTTGAAATTCGAAGATATTTGAGTATTCGAAATTGCTGTTGCTCCTTCATATTTTCGAATTTCGAACATCCGCAAGCATCCCTGGATTGCGAATTCGAAGAAGAATCATTTGGCGAAAACGTTTCTCAAAATTTTTCACTTTCATATTTTTTTGCATTTTTCGAGCAAGGGGTTAGCCCATCAAAATTTTCAATTTTCGAAGCCCCAAATCTTTTTGGGTTTGGGACACCGAAATGAAGTTCATGGCTCAAAAATACTACTGAAAGCAATCGCAGGCTATTTTTTCAATAAAATAACCCGAAAATCGCTATTTTGTTCGAAAAATTTGAAATTCGAATATCTTTGAGTATTCCAAACTGCTGTTGCTCCTTCATATTATCGAATTTCGAACATCCGCAAACATCCCTGGATTGCGAATTCGAAGAAGAATCATTTGGCGAAAACGTTTCTCAAAAATTTTCACTTTCACATTTTTTTGCATTTTTCGAGCAAGGGGTTAGCCCATCAAAATTTTAAATTTTCGAAGCCCCAAATCTTTTTGAGTTTGGGACACCGAAATGAAGTTCATGGCTCAAAAATACTACTGAAAGCAATCCCAGGCTATTTCTTCAACGAAATAACCCGAAATCGATATTTTGTTCGAAAAATTCGAAATTCGAAGATGTTTGAGTATTCGAAATTGCTGTTGCTCCTTCATATTTTCGAATTTCGAACATCCGCAAGCATCCCTGGATTGCGAATTCGAAGAAGAATCATTTGGCGAAAACGTTTCTCAAAAATTTTCACTTTCATATTTTTTTGCATTTTTCGAGCAAGGGGTTAGCCCATCAAAATTTTCAATTTTCGAAGCCCCAAATCTTTTTGAGTTTGGGACACCGAAATGAAGTTCACGGCTCAAAAATACTACTGAAAGCAATCCCAGGCTATTTTGTCAACAAAATAACCCGAAAATCGCTATTTTGTTTGAAAAATTCGAAATTCGAAGATGTTTGAGTATTCGAAATTGCTGTTGCTCCTTCATATTTTCGAATTTCGAACATCCGCAAGCATCCCTGGATTGCGAATTCGAAGAAGAATCATTTGGCGAAAACGTTTCTCAAAAATTTTCACTTTCATATTTTTTTGCATTTTTCGAGCAAAATTTTCAATTTTCGAAGCCCCAAATTTTTTTGAGTTTGGGACACCGAAAAGAAGTTCACGGCTCAAAAATACCACTGAAAGCAATCCCAGGCTATTTTTTCAACAAAATAACCCGAAAATCGCTATTTTGTTCGAAAAATTCGAAATTCGAAGATGTTTGAGTATTCGAAATTGCTGTTGCTCCTTCATATTTTCGAATTTCGAACATCCGCAAGCATCCCTGGATTGCGAATTCGAAGAAGAATCATTTGGCGAAAACGTTTCTCAAAAATTTTCACTTTCATATTTTTTTGCATTTTTCGAGCAAGGGGTTAGCCCATCAAAATTTTCAATTTTCGAAGCCCAAAATTTTTTTGAGTTTGGGACACCGAAATGAAGTTCTTGGCTCAAAAATACTACTGAAAGCAATCGCAGGCTATTTCTTCAACGAAATAATCCGAAAATCGCTATTTTGTTCGAAAAATTTGAAATTCGAAGATATTTGAGTATTCGAAATTGCTGTTGCTCCTTCATATTTTCGAATTTCGAACATCCGCAAGCATCCCTGGATTGCGAATTCGAAGAAGAATCATTTGGCGAAAACGTTTCTCAAAATTTTTCACTTTCATATTTTTTTGCATTTTTCGAGCAAGGGGTTAGCCCATCAAAATTTTCAATTTTCGAAGCCCCAAATCTTTTTGGGTTTGGGACACCGAAATGAAGTTCATGGCTCAAAAATACTACTGAAAGCAATCGCAGGCTATTTTTTCAATAAAATAACCCGAAAATCGCTATTTTGTTCGAAAAATTTGAAATTCGAATATCTTTGAGTATTCCAAACTGCTGTTGCTCCTTCATATTATCGAATTTCGAACATCCGCAAACATCCCTGGATTGCGAATTCGAAGAAGAATCATTTGGCGAAAACGTTTCTCAAAAATTTTCACTTTCACATTTTTTTGCATTTTTCGAGCAAGGGGTTAGCCCATCAAAATTTTAAATTTTCGAAGCCCCAAATCTTTTTGAGTTTGGGACACCGAAATGAAGTTCATGGCTCAAAAATACTACTGAAAGCAATCCCAGGCTATTTCTTCAACGAAATAACCCGAAATCGATATTTTGTTCGAAAAATTCGAAATTCGAAGATGTTTGAGTATTCGAAATTGCTGTTGCTCCTTCATATTTTCGAATTTCGAACATCCGCAAGCATCCCTGGATTGCGAATTCGAAGAAGAATCATTTGGCGAAAACGTTTCTCAAAAATTTTCACTTTCATATTTTTTTGCATTTTTCGAGCAAGGGGTAAGCCCATCAAAATTTTCAATTTTCGAAGCCCCAAATTTTTTTGAGTTTGGGACACCGAAATGAAGTTCTTGGCTCAAAAATACAACTGAAAGCAATCGCAGGCTATTTCTTCAACGAAATAACCCGAAAATCGCTATTTTGTTCAAAAAATTTGAAATTCGAAGATGTTTGAGTATTCGAAATTGCTGTTGCTCCTTCATATTTTCGAATTTCGAACATCCGCAAGCATCCCTGGATTGCGAATTCGAAGAAGAATCATTTGGCGAAAACGTTTCTCAAAAATTTTCACTTTCATATTTTTTTGCATTTTTCGAGCAAGGGGTTAGCCCATCAAAATTTTCAATTTTCGAAGCCCCAAATCTTTTTGAGCTTGGGACACCGAAATGAAGTTCATGGCTCAAAAATACTACTGAAAGCAATCCCAGGCTATTTTTTCAACAAAATAACCCGAAAATCGCTATTTTGATCGAAAAATTCTAAATTCGAAGATGTTTGAGTATTCGAAATTGCTGTTGCTCCTTCATATTTTCGAATTTCGAACATCCGCAAGCATCCCTGGATTGCGAATTCGAAGAAGAATCATTTGGCGAAAACGTTTCTCAAAAATTTTCACTTTCATATTTTTTGGCATTTTTCGAGCAAGGGGTTAGCCCATCAAAATTTTCAATTTTCGAAGCCCCAAATTTTTTTGAGTTTGGGACACCGAAATGAAGTTCATGGCTGAAAAATACCACTGAAAGCAATCCCAGGCTATTTTTTCAACAAAATAACCCGAAAATCGCTATTTTGTTCGAAAAATTCGAAATTCGAAGATATTTGAGTATTCGAAATTGCTGTTGCTCCTTCATATTTTCGAATTTCGAACATCCGCAAGCATCCCTGGATTGCGAATTCGAAGAAGAATCATTTGGCGAAAACGTTTCTCAAAAATTTTCACTTTCATATTTTTTTGCATTTTTCGAGCAAGGGGTTAGCCCATCAAAATTTTCAATTTTCGAAGCCCCAAATCTTTTTGAGTTTGGGACACCGAAATGAAGTTCACGGCTCAAAAATACTACTGAAAGCAATCCCAGGCTATTTTGTCAACAAAATAACCCGAAAATCGCTATTTTGTTTGAAAAATTCGAAATTCGAAGATGTTTGAGTATTCGAAATTGCTGTTGCTCCTTCATATTTTCGAATTTCGAACATCCGCAAGCATCCCTGGATTGCGAATTCGAAGAAGAATCATTTGGCGAAAACGTTTCTCAAAAATTTTCACTTTCATATTTTTTTGCATTTTTCGAGCAAAATTTTCAATTTTCGAAGCCCCAAATTTTTTTGAGTTTGGGACACCGAAAAGAAGTTCACGGCTCAAAAATACCACTGAAAGCAATCCCAGGCTATTTTTTCAACAAAATAACCCGAAAATCGCTATTTTGTTCGAAAAATTCGAAATTCGAAGATGTTTGAGTATTCGAAATTGCTGTTGCTCCTTCATATTTTCGAACTTCGAACATCCGTTAGCATCCCTGGATTGCGAATTCGAAGAAGAATCATTTGGCGAAAACGTTTCTCAAAAATTTTCACTTTCATATTTTTTTGCATTTTTCGAGCAAGGGGTTAGCCCATCAAAATTTTCAATTTTCGAAGCCCCAAATCTTTTTGAGTTTGGGACACCGAAATGAAGTTCATGGCTCAAAAATACTACTGAAAGCAATCCCAGGCTATTTCTTCAACGAAATAACCCGAAAATCGCTATTTTGTTCGAAAAATTTGAAATTCGAAAATCTTTGAGTATTCCAAACTGCTGTTGCTCCTTCATATTATCGAATTTCGAACATCCGCAAACATCCCTGGATTGCGAATTCGAAGAAGAATCATTTGGCGAAAACGTTTCTCAAAAATTTTCACTTTCATATTTTTTTGCATTTTTCGAGCAAGGGGTTAGCCCATCAAAATTTTCAATTTTCGAAGCCCCAAATCTTTTTGAGTTTGGGACACCGAAATGAAGTTCATGGCTCAAAAATACTACTGAAAGCAATCGCAGGCTATTTCTTCAACGAAATGACCCGAAAATCGATATTTTGTTCGAAAATATCGAAATTCGAAGATGTTTGAGTATTCGAAATTGCTGTTGCTCCTTCATATTTTCGAATTTCGAACAACCGCAAGCATCCCTGGATTGCGAATTCGAAGAAGAATCATTTGGCGAAAACGTTTCTCAAAAATTTTCACTTTCATATTTTTTTGCATTTTTCGAGCAAGGGGTTAGCCCACAAAAATTTTCAATATTCGAAGCTCCAAAAATTTTTGAGTTTGGGACACCGAAATGAAGTTCATGGCTCAAAAATACTACTGAAAGCAATCGCAGGCTATTTTTTCAACAAAATAACCCGAAATCGCTATTTTGTTCGAAAAATTCGAAATTCGAAGATGTTTGAGTATTCGAAATTGCTGTTGCTCCTTCATATTTTCGAATTTCGAACATCCGCAAGCATCCCTGGATTGCGAATTCGAAGAAGAATCATTTGGCGAAAACGTTTCTCAAAAATTTTCTCTTTCACATTTTTTTGCATTTTTCGAGCAAAAATTTTCAATTTTCGAAGCTCTACAAATTTTTGAGTTTGGGACACCGAAATGAAGTTCATGGCTCAAAAATACTACTGAAAGCAATCGCAGGCTATTTCTTCAACGAAATAACCCGAAAATCGCTATTTTGTTCGAAAAATTTTAAATTCGAATATCTTTGAGTATTCGAAACTGCTGTTGCTCCTTCATATTTTCGAATTTCGAACATCCGTTAGCATCCCTGGATTGCGAATTCGAAGAAGAATCATTTGGCGAAAACGTTTCTCAAAAATTTTCACTTTCATATTTTTTTGCATTTTTCGAGCAAGGGGTTAGCCCACAAAAATTTTCAATTTTCGAAGCTCCAAAAATTTTTGAGTTTGGGACACCGAAATTAAGTTCATGGCTCAAAAATACTACTGAAAGCAATCGCAGGCTATTTCTTCAACGAAATAACCCAAAAATCGATATTTTGTTCGAAAAATTCGAAATTCGAAGATGTTTGAGTATTCGAAATTGCTGTTGCTCCTTCATATTTTCGAATTTCGAACATCCGCAAGCATCCCTGGATTGCGAATTCGAAGAAGAATCATTTGGCGAAAACGTTTCTCAAAAATTTTCACTTTCATATTTTTTTGCATTTTTCGAGCAAAATTTTCAATTTTCGAAGCCCCAAATTTTTTTGAGTTTGGGACACCGAAAAGAAGTTCACGGCTCAAAAATACCACTGAAAGCAATCCCAGGCTATTTTTTCAACAAAATAACCCGAAAATCGCTATTTTGTTCGAAAAATTCGAAATTCGAAGATGTTTGAGTATTCGAAATTGCTGTTGCTCCTTCATATTTTCGAACTTCGAACATCCGTTAGCATCCCTGGATTGCGAATTCGAAGAAGAATCATTTGGCGAAAACGTTTCTCAAAAATTTTCACTTTCATATTTTTTTGCATTTTTCGAGCAAGGGGTTAGCCCATCAAAATTTTCAATTTTCGAAGCCCCAAATCTTTTTGAGTTTGGGACACCGAAATGAAGTTCATGGCTCAAAAATACTACTGAAAGCAATCCCAGGCTATTTCTTCAACGAAATAACCCGAAAATCGCTATTTTGTTCGAAAAATTTGAAATTCGAAAATCTTTGAGTATTCCAAACTGCTGTTGCTCCTTCATATTATCGAATTTCGAACATCCGCAAACATCCCTGGATTGCGAATTCGAAGAAGAATCATTTGGCGAAAACGTTTCTCAAAAATTTTCACTTTCATATTTTTTTGCATTTTTCGAGCAAGGGGTTAGCCCATCAAAATTTTCAATTTTCGAAGCCCCAAATCTTTTTGAGTTTGGGACACCGAAATGAAGTTCATGGCTCAAAAATACTACTGAAAGCAATCGCAGGCTATTTCTTCAACGAAATGACCCGAAAATCGATATTTTGTTCGAAAATATCGAAATTCGAAGATGTTTGAGTATTCGAAATTGCTGTTGCTCCTTCATATTTTCGAATTTCGAACAACCGCAAGCATCCCTGGATTGCGAATTCGAAGAAGAATCATTTGGCGAAAACGTTTCTCAAAAATTTTCACTTTCATATTTTTTTGCATTTTTCGAGCAAGTGGTTAGCCCACAAAAATTTTCAATATTCGAAGCTCCAAAAATTTTTGAGTTTGGGACACCGAAATGAAGTTCATGGCTCAAAAATACTACTGAAAGCAATCGCAGGCTATTTTTTCAACAAAATAACCCGAAATCGCTATTTTGTTCGAAAAATTCGAAATTCGAAGATGTTTGAGTATTCGAAATTGCTGTTGCTCCTTCATATTTTCGAATTTCGAACATCCGCAAGCATCCCTGGATTGCGAATTCGAAGAAGAATCATTTGGCGAAAACGTTTCTCAAAAATTTTCTCTTTCACATTTTTTTGCATTTTTCGAGCAAAAATTTTCAATTTTCGAAGCTCTACAAATTTTTGAGTTTGGGACACCGAAATGAAGTTCATGGCTCAAAAATACTACTGAAAGCAATCGCAGGCTATTTCTTCAACGAAATAACCCGAAAATCGCTATTTTGTTCGAAAAATTTTAAATTCGAATATCTTTGAGTATTCGAAACTGCTGTTGCTCCTTCATATTTTCGAATTTCGAACATCCGTTAGCATCCCTGGATTGCGAATTCGAAGAAGAATCATTTGGCGAAAACGTTTCTCAAAAATTTTCACTTTCATATTTTTTTGCATTTTTCGAGCAAGGGGTTAGCCCACAAAAATTTTCAATTTTCGAAGCTCCAAAAATTTTTGAGTTTGGGACACCGAAATTAAGTTCATGGCTCAAAAATACTACTGAAAGCAATCGCAGGCTATTTCTTCAACGAAATAACCCAAAAATCGATATTTTGTTCGAAAAATTCGAAATTCGAAGATGTTTGAGTATTCGAAATTGCTGTTGCTCCTTCATATTTTCGAATTTCGAACATCCGCAAGCATCCCTGGATTGCGAATTCGAAGAAGAATCATTTGGCGAAAACGTTTCTCAAAAATTTTCACTTTCATATTTTTTTGCATTTTTCGAGCAAGGGGTTAGCCCATCAAAATTTTCAATTTTCGAAGCCCCAAATTTTTTTGAGTTTGGGACACCGAAATGAAGTTCACGGCTCAAAAATACTACTGAAAGCAATCGCAGGCTATTTCTTCAACGAAATAACCCGAAAATCGCTATTTTGTTCAAAAAATTTGAAATTCGAAGATGTTTGAGTATTCGAAATTGCTGTTGCTCCTTCATATTTTCGAATTTCGAACATCCGCAAGCATCCCTGGATTGCGAATTCGAAGAAGAATCATTTGGCGAAAACGTTTCTCAAAAATTTTCACTTTCATATTTTTTTGCATTTTTCGAGCAAGGGGTTAGCCCATCAAAATTTTCAATTTTCGAAGCCCCAAATCTTTTTGAGCTTGGGACACCGAAATGAAGTTCATGGCTCAAAAATACTACTGAAAGCAATCCCAGGCTATTTTTTCAACAAAATAACCCGAAAATCGCTATTTTGATCGAAAAATTCTAAATTCGAAGATGTTTGAGTATTCGAAATTGCTGTTGCTCCTTCATATTTTCCAATTTCGAACATCCGCAAGCATCCCTGGATTGCGAATTCGAAGAAGAATCATTTGGCGAAAACGTTTCTCAAAAATTTTCACTTTCATATTTTTTTGTATTTTTCGAGCAAGGGGTTAGCCCATCAAAATTTTCAATTTTCGAAGCCCCAAATCTTTTTGAGTTTGGGACACCGAAATGAAGTTCACGGCTCAAAAATACTACTGAAAGCAATCCCAGGCTATTTTGTCAACAAAATAACCCGAAAATCGCTATTTTGTTTGAAAAATTCGAAATTCGAAGATGTTTGAGTATTCGAAATTGCTGTTGCTCCTTCATATTTTCGAATTTCGAACATCCGCAAGCATCCCTGGATTGCGAATTCGAAGAAGAATCATTTGGCGAAAACGTTTCTCAAAAATTTTCACTTTCATATTTTTTTGCATTTTTCGAGCAAAATTTTCAATTTTCGAAGCCCCAAATTTTTTTGAGTTTGGGACACCGAAAAGAAGTTCACGGCTCAAAAATACCACTGAAAGCAATCCCAGGCTATTTTTTCAACAAAATAACCCGAAAATCGCTATTTTGTTCGAAAAATTCGAAATTCGAAGATGTTTGAGTATTCGAAATTGCTGTTGCTCCTTCATATTTTCGAATTTCGAACATCCGTTAGCATCCCTGGATTGCGAATTCGAAGAAGAATCATTTGGCGAAAACGTTTCTCAAAAATTTTCACTTTCATATTTTTTTGCATTTTTCGAGCAAGGGGTTAGCCCATCAAAATTTTCAATTTTCGAAGCCCCAAATCTTTTTGAGTTTGGGACACCGAAATGAAGTTCATGGCTCAAAAATACTACTGAAAGCAATCCCAGGCTATTTCTTCAACGAAATAACCCGAAAATCGCTATTTTGTTCGAAAAATTTTAAATTCCAAAATCTTTGAGTATTCCAAACTGCTGTTGCTCCTTCATATTATCGAATTTCGAACATCCGCAAACATCCCTGGATTGCGAATTCGAAGAAGAATCATTTGGCGAAAACGTTTCTCAAAAATTTTCACTTTCATATTTTTTTGCATTTTTCGAGCAAAATTTTCAATTTTCGAAGCCCCAAATCTTTTTGAGTTTGGGACACCGAAATGAAGTTCATGGCTCAAAAATACTACTGAAAGCAATCGCAGGCTATTTCTTCAACGAAATGACCCGAAAATCGATATTTTGTTCGAAAATATCGAAATTCGAAGATGTTTGAGTATTCGAAATTGCTGTTGCTCCTTCATATTTTCGAATTTCGAACAACCGCAAGCATCCCTGGATTGCGAATTCGAAGAAGAATCATTTGGCGAAAACGTTTCTCAAAAATTTTCACTTTCATATTTTTTTGCATTTTTCGAGCAAGGGGTTAGCCCACAAAAATTTTCAATATTCGAAGCTCCAAAAATTTTTGAGTTTGGGACACCGAAATGAAGTTCATGGCTCAAAAATACTACTGAAAGCAATCGCAGGCTATTTTTTCAACAAAATAACCCGAAATCGCTATTTTGTTCGAAAAATTCGAAATTCGAAGATGTTTGAGTATTCGAAATTGCTGTTGCTCCTTCATATTTTCGAATTTCGAACATCCGCAAGCATCCCTGGATTGCGAATTCGAAGAAGAATCATTTGGCGAAAACGTTTCTCAAAAATTTTCTCTTTCACATTTTTTTGCATTTTTCGAGCAAAAATTTTCAATTTTCGAAGCTCTACAAATTTTTGAGTTTGGGACACCGAAATGAAGTTCATGGCTCAAAAATACTACTGAAAGCAATCGCAGGCTATTTCTTCAACGAAATAACCCGAAAATCGCTATTTTGTTCGAAAAATTTTAAATTCGAATATCTTTGAGTATTCGAAACTGCTGTTGCTCCTTCATATTTTCGAATTTCGAACATCCGCAAGCATCCCTGGATTGCGAATTCGAAGAAGAATCATTTGGCGAAAACGTTTCTCAAAAATTTTCACTTTCATATTTTTTTGCATTTTTCGAGCAAGGGGTTAGCCCACAAAAATTTTCAATTTTCGAAGCTCCAAAAATTTTTGAGTTTGGGACACCGAAATTAAGTTCATGGCTCAAAAATACTACTGAAAGCAATCGCAGGCTATTTCTTCAACGAAATAACCCAAAAATCGATATTTTGTTCGAAAAATTCGAAATTCGAAGATGTTTGAGTATTCGAAATTGCTGTTGCTCCTTCATATTTTCGAATTTCGAACATCCGCAAGCATCCCTGGATTGCGAATTCGAAGAAGAATCATTTGGCGAAAACGTTTCTCAAAAATTTTCACTTTCATATTTTTTTGCATTTTTCGAGCAAGGGGTTAGCCCACAAAAATTTTCAATTTTCGTAGCTCTAAAAATTTTTGAGTTTGGGACACCGAAATGAAGTTCATGGCTCAAAAATACTACTGAAAGCAATCGCAGGCTATTTCTTCGACGAAATAACCCGAAAATCGCTATTTTGTTCGAAAAATTCGAAATTCGAATATCTTTGAGTATTCCAAACTGCTGTTGCTCCTTCATATTTTCGAATTTCGAACATCCGCAAGCATCCCTGGATTGCGAATTCGAAGAAGAATCATTTGGCGAAAACGTTTCTCAAAAATTTTCACTTTCATATTTTTTTGCATTTTTCGAGCAAGGGGTTAGCCCATCAACATTTTCAATTTTCGAATCCCCAAATTTTTTTGAGTTTGGGACACCGAAATGAAGCTATGGCTCAAAATTACTACTGAAAGCAATCCCAGAATATTTTTTTCAACAAAATAACCCGAAATCGATATTTTGTTCGAAAAATTCGAAATTCGAAGATGTTTGAGTATTCGAAATTGCTGTTGCTGCTTCATATATTCGAATTTCGAACATCCGCAAGCATCCCTGGATTGCGAATTCGAAGAAGAATCATTTGGCGAAAACGTTTCTCAAAAATTTTCACTTTCATATTTTTTTTTGCAATTTTCGAGCAAAAATTTTTCATATTTTCATATTTTCATATTTTTTTTTGCAATTTTCGCACAAAAATTTTCAATATTCGAAGCTCCAAAAATTTTTGAGTTTGGGACACCGAAATGAAGTTCATGGCTCAAAAATACTACTGAAAGCAATCGCAGGCTATTTCTTCAACGAAATAACCCAAAAATCGATATTTTGTTCGAAAAATTTGAAATTCGAATATCTTTGAGTATTCCAAACTGCTGTTGCTCCTTCATATTTTCGAATTTCGAACATCCGGAAGCATCCCTTGATTGCGAATTCGAAGAAGAATCATTTGGCGAAAACGTTTCTCAAAAATTTTCATTTTCATATTTTTTTGCATTTTTCGAGCAAGGGGTTAGCCCACAAAAATTTTCAATTTTCGAAGCTCCAAAAATTTTTGAGTTTGGCACACCGAAATGAAGTTCATGGCTCAAAAATACTACTGAAAGCAATCGCAGGCTATTTCTTCAACGAAATAACCCAAAAATCGATATTTTGTTCGAAAAATTCGAAATTCGAAGATGTTTGAGTATTCGAAATTGCTGTTGCTCCTTCATATTTCCGAAATTCGAACATCCGCAAGCATCCCTGGATTGAGAATTCGAAGAAGAATCATTTGGCGAAAACGTTTCTCAAAAATTTTCACTTTCATATTTTTTGCATTTTTCGAGCAAGGGGTTAGCCCATCAAAATTTTCAATATTCGAAGCCCCAAATTTTTTTGAGTTTGGGACACCGAAATGAAGCTTTGGCTCAAAAATACTACTGAAAGCAATCCCAAGTTTTTTTTTCAACAAAATAACCCAAAATCGTTATTTTGTTCGAAAAATTCGAAATTCGAAAGTGTTTGAGTATTCGAAATTGCTGTTGCTCCTTCATATTTTCGAATTTCGAACATCCGCAAGCATCCCTGGATTGCGAATTCGAAGAAGAATCATTTGGCGAAAACGTTTCTCAAAAATTTTCACTTTCATATTTTTTTGCATTTTTCGAGCAAGGGGTTAGCCCATCAAAATTTTAAATTTTCGAAGCCCCAAATCTTTTTGAGTTTGGGACACCGAAATGAAGTTCATGCCTCAAAAATACTACTGAAAGCAATCGCAGGCTATTTCTTCAACGAAATAACCCGAAAATCGCTATTTTGTTCGAAAAATTCGAAATTCGAAGATGTTTGAGTATTTGAAATTGCTGTTGCTCCTTCATATTTTCCAATTTCGAACATCCGCAAGCATCCCTGGATTGCGAATTCGAAGAAGAATCATTTGGAGAAAACGTTTCTCAAAAATTTTCACTTTCAAATTTTTTTTGCATTTTTCGAGCAAGGGGTTAGCCCACAAAAATTTTCGATATTCGAAGCTCCAAAAATTTTTGAGTTTGGGACACCGAAATGAAGTTCATGGCTCAAAAATACTACTGAAAACAATCGCAGGCTATTTCTTCAACGAAATAACCCGAAAATCGCTATTTTGTTCGAAAAATTCGAAATTCGAAAGTGTTTGAGTATTCGAAATTGCTGTTGCTCCTTCATATTTTCGAATTTCGAACATCCGCAAGCATCCCTGGATTGCGAATTCGAAGAAGGATCATTTGGCGAAAACGTTTCTCAAAAATTTTCACTTTTATATTTTGTTGCATTTTTCGAGCAAGGGGTTAGCCCATCAAAATTTTCAATTTTCGAAGCCCCAAATTTTTTTGAGTTTGGGACTTCGAAATGATGTTCACGGCTCAAAAATACTACTGAAAGCAATCGCAGGCTATTTCTGCAACAAAATAACCCGAAAATCGCTATTTTATTCGAAAAATTCGAAATTCGAAGATGTTTGAGTATTCGAAATTGCTGTTGCTCCTTCATATTTTCGAATTTCGAACATCCGCAAACATCCCTGGATTGCGAATTCGAAGAAGAATCATTTGGCGAAAACGTTTCTCAAAAATTTTCACTTTCATATTTTTTTGCATTTTTCGAGCAAGGGGTTAGCCCATCAACATTTTCAATTTTCGAAGCCCCAAATTTGTTTGAGTTTTGGACATCGAAATGAAGTTCATGGCTCAAAAATGCTACTGAAAGCAATCCCAGGTTTTTTTTCAACAAAATAATTCGAAATAGTTATTTTGTTTGAAAAATTCGAGATTCGAAGATGTTGAGTATTCGAAATTGCTGTTGCTCCTTCATATTTTCGAATTTCGAACATCCGCAAGCATCCCTGGATTGCGAATTCGAAAAAGAATCATTTGGCGAAAACGTTTCTCAAAATATTTCACTTTCTTATTTTTTTGCATTTTTCGAGCAAAATTTTAATATTTTGAAGCCCCAAATTTTTTTGAGTTTGGGACACCGAAATGAAGTTCATGGCTCAAAAATACTACTGAAAGCAATCCCAGGCTATTTTTTCAACGAAATAACCCGAAAATCGCTATTTTGTTCGAAAAATTCGAAATTCGAAGATGTTTGAGTATTCGAAATTGCTGTTGCTCCTTCATATTTTCGAATTTCGAACATCCGCAAGCATCCCTGTATTGCGAATTCGAAGAAGAATCATTTGGCGAAAACGTTTCTGAAAAATTTTCACTTTCATATTTTTTTGTATTTTTCGAGCAAGGGGTTAGCCCATCAAAATTTTCAATTTTCGATGCTCCAAAATTTGTTGAGTTTGGGACACCGAAATGAAGTTTATGGCTCAAAAATACTGCTTCAAGCAATCGCAGGCTATTTCTTCAACGAAATAACTCGAAAATAGCTATTTTGTTCGAAAAATTCAAAATTCGAAGATGTTTGAGTATTCGAAATTGCTGTTGCTCCTTCATATTTTCGAATTTCGAACATCTGCAAGCATCCCTGGATTGTGAATTCGAAGAAGAATCATTTGGCGAAAACGTTTCTCAAAAATTTTCACTTTCATATTTTTTTGCATTTTTCGAGCAAGGGGTTAGCCCATCAAAATTTTCAATTTTCGATGCTCCAAAATTTGTTGAGTTTGGGACACCGAAATGAAGTTTATGGCTCAAAAATACTGCTTCAAGCAATCGCAGGCTATTTCTTCGACGAAATAACCCGAAAATCGCTATTTTGTTCGAAAAATTCGAAATTCGAAGATGTTTGAGTATTCGAAATTGCTGTTGCTCCTTCATATTTTCGAATTTCGAACATCCGCAAGCATCCCTGGATTGCGAATTCGAAGAAGAATCATTTGGCGAAAACGTTTCTCAAAAATTTTCATTATCATATTATTTTGCATTTTTCGAGCAAGGGGTTAGCCCATCAAAATTTTCAATTTTCGAAGCCCCAAATTTTTTTGATTTTGGGACACCGAAATGAAGTTCATGGCTCAAAAATACTACTGAAAGCAATCCCAGAATATTTTTTCAACGAAATAACCCGAAATCGTTATTTTGTTCGAAAAATTCGAAATTCGAAGATGTTTGAGTATTCGAAATTGCTGTTGCTCCTTCATATTTTCGAATTTCGAACATCTGCAAGCATCCCTGGATTGTGAATTCGAGGAAGAATCATTTGGCGAAAACGTTTCTCAAAAATTTTCATTTTCATATTATTTTGCATTTTTCGAGCAAGGGGTTAGCCCATCAAAATTTTCAATTTTCGAAGCCCCAAATTTTTTTGAGTTTGGGACACCGAAATGAAGTTCATGCCTCAAAATTACTACTGAAAGCAATCGCAGGCTATTTCTTCAACGAAATAAACCGAAAATCGCTAATTTGTTCGAAAAATTCGAAATTCGAAGATGTTTGAGTATTCGAAATTCCTGTTGCTCCTTCATATTTTCGAATTTCGAACATCCGCAAGCATCCCTGGATTGCGAATTCGAAGAAGAATCATTTGGCGAAAACGTTTCTCAAAAATTTTCACTTTCATATTTTTTTGCATTTTTCGAGCAAAATATTAAAATTTCGAAGCCCCAAATTTTTTTGAGTTTGGGACACCGAAATGAAGTTCATGGCTCAAAAATACTACTGAAAGCAATCCCAGGCTATTTCTTCAACGAAATAACCCGAAGATCGCTATTTTGTTCGAAAAATTCGAAATTCGAATATCTTTGAGTATTCCAAACTGCTGTTGCTCCTTCATATTTTCGAATTTCGAACATCCGCAAGCATCCCTGGATTGCGAATTCGAAGAAGAATCATTTAGCGAAAACGTTTCTCAAAATTTTTCACTTTCATATTTTTTTGTATTTTTCGAGCAAGGGGTTAGCCCATCAATATTTTCAATTTTCGAAGCTCCAAAATTTGTTGAGTTTGGGACACCGAAATGAAGTTTATGGCTCAAAAATACTGCTTCAAGCAATCGCAGGCTATTTTTTCAACGAAATAACCCGAAATCGTTATTTTGTTCGAAAAATTCGAAATTCGAAGATGTTTGAGTATTCCAAACTGCTGTTGCTCCTTCATATTTTCGAATTTCGAACATCCGCAAGCATCCCTGGATTGCGAATTCGAAGAAGAATCATTTAGCGAAAACGTTTCTCAAAAATTTTCACTTTCATATTTTTTTGCATTTTTCGAGCAAGGGGTTAGCCCATCAACATTTCCAATTTTCGAAGCCCCAAATTTTTTTGAGTTTGGGACACCGAAATGAAGTTCATGGCTCAAAAATACTACTGAAAGCAATCCCAGGCTATTTTTTCAACAAAATAACCCGAACATCGCTATTTTGTTCGAAAAATTTGAAATTCGAAGATGTTTGAGTATTCGAAATTGCTGTTACTGCTTCATATTTTCGAATTTCGAACATCCGCAAGCATCCCTGGATTGCGAATTCGAAGAAGAATCATTTGGCGAAAACGTTTCTCAAAAATTTTCACTTTCATATTTTTTTGCATTTTTCGAGCAAAGTTTTCAATTTTCGAAGCCCCAAATTTTTTTGATTTTGGGACACCGAAATGAAGTTCATGGCTCAAAAATACTACTGAAAGCAATCCCAGGCTATTTCTTCAACGAAATAACCCGAAAATCGCTATTTTGTTCGAAAAATTCGAAATTCGAATATCTTTGTATTCCAAACTGCTGTTGCTCCTTCATATTTTCGAATTTCGAACATCCGCAAGCATCCCTGGATTGCGAATTCAAAGAAGAATCATTTGGCGAAAACGTTTTTAAAAAATTTTTACTTTCATATTATTTTGCATTTTTCGAGCAAGGGGTTAGCCCATCAAAATTTTCAATTTTCGAAGCCCCAAATTTTTTTGAGTTTGGGACACCGAAATGAAATTCATGGCTCAAAAATACTACTGAAAGCAATCGCAGGCTATTTCTTCAACGAAATAACCCGAAAATCGCTATTTTGTTCGAAAAATTCGAAATTCGAAGATGTTTGAGTATTCGAAATTGCTGTTGCTCCTTCATATTTTCGAATTTCGAACATCCGCAAGCATCCCTGGATTGCGAATTCGAAGAAAAATCATTTGGAGAAAACGTTTCTCAAAAATTTTCGCTTTCATATTGATTTTACATTTTTCGAGCAAGGGGTTAGCCCATCAAAATTTTCAATTTTCGAAGCTCCAAAATTTTTTGAGTTTGGGACACCGAAATGAAGTTCATGGCTCAAAAATACTACTGAAAGCAATCCCAGAATATTTTTTCAACGAAATAACCCAAAAATCGCTATTTTGTTCGAAAAATTCGAAATTCGAATATCTTTGAGTATTCCAAACTGCTGTTGCTCCTTCATATTTTCGAATTTCGAACATCCGCAAGCATCCCTGGATTGCGAATTCGAAGAAGAATCATTTGGCGAAAACGTTTCTCAAAAATTTTCACTTTCATATTTTTTTGCATTTTTCGAGCAAGGGGTTAGCCCATCAAAATTTTCAATTTTGGAAGCTCCAAAATTTGTTGAGTTTGGGACACCGAAATGAAGTTTATGGCTCAAAAATACTGCTTCAGGCAATCGCAGGCTATTTCTTCGACGAAATAACCCGAAAATCACTATTTTGTTCGAAAAATTCGAAATTCGAAGATGTTTGAGTATTCGAAATTGCTGTTGCTCCTTCATATTTTCGAATTTCGAACATCCGCAAGCATCCCTGGATTGCGAATTCGAAGAAGAATCATTTGGCGAAAACGTTTCTCAAAAATTTTCACTTTCATATATTTTTGCATTTTTCGAGCAAGGGGTTAGCCCATCAAAATTTTCAATTTTCGAAGCACCAAATTTTTTTGAGTTTGGGACACCGAAATGAAGCTATGGCTCAAAATTACTACTGAAAGCAATCGCAGGCTATTTCTTCAACGAAATAACCCGAAATCGTTATTTTGTTCGAAAAATTCGAAATTCGAAGATGTTTGAGTATTCGAAATTGCTGTTGCTCCTTCATATTTTCGAATTTCGAACATCCGCAAGCATCCCTGGATTGCGAATTCGAAGAAGAATCATTTGGCGAAAACGTTTCTCAAAAATTTTCACTTTCATATTTTTTTGCATTTTTCGAGCAAGGGGTTAGCCCATCAAAATTTTCAATTTTCGAAGCCCCAAATTTTTTTGAGTTTGGGACATCGAAATGAAGTTCATGGCTCAAAAATACTACTGAAAGCAATCCCAGGCTATTTTTTCAACGAAATAACCCGAAAATCGCTACTTTGTTCGAAAAATTCGAAATTCGAAGATGTTTGAGTATTCGAAATTGCTGTTGCTCCTTCATATTTTCGAATTTCGAACATCCGCAAGCATCCCTGTATTGCGAATTCGAAGAAGAATGATTTGGCGAAAACGTTTCTCAAAAATTTTCACTTTCATATTTTTTTGCATTTTTCGAGCAAAATTTTAAAATTTCGAAGCCCCAAATTTTTTTGAGTTTGGGACACCGAAATGAAGTTCACGGCTCAAAAATACTACTGAAAGCAATCGCAGGCTATTTCTGCAACAAAATAACCCGAAAATCGCTTTTTTGTTCGAAAAATTCGAAATTCGAAGATGTTTGAGTATTCGAAATTGCTGTTGCTCCTTCATATTTTCCAATTTCGAACATCCGCAAGCATCCCTGGATTGCGAATTCGAAGAAGAATCATTTGGCGAAAACGTTTCTCAAAAATTTTCACTTTCATATTTTTTTGCATTTTTCGAGCAAAATTTTAAAATTTCGAAGCCCCAAATTTTTTTGAGTTTGGGACACCGAAATGAAGTTCATGGCTCAGAAATACTACTTAAAGCAATCCCAGGCTATTTTTCAACGAAATAACCCGAAAACGTTATTTTGTTCGAAAAATTCGAAATTCGAAGATGTTTGAGTATTCGAAATTGCTGTTGCTCCTTCATATTTTCGAATTTCGAACATCCGCAAGCATCCCTGGATTGCGAATTCGAAGAAGAATCATTTGGCGAAAACGTTTCTCAAAAATTTTCACTTTCATATTTTTTTGCATTTTTCGAGCATCAAAATTTTCAATTTTCGAATTTTTTGAGTTTGGACACCGAAATGAAGTTCATGGCTCAAAAATACTACTGAAAGCAATCGCAGGCTATTTCTTCAACGAAATAACCCGAAAATCGCTATTTTGTTCAAATAATTCCTTGAGTTTTCGAAATTGCTCTTACTCCTTTGCATTATCGAATTTCGAACTACAATCGAGGGAACAAGCTTCAACATAGATGATTTTAAAAGGAATTCATTATCGAAAAGGTTTTTAGGTTATAGCGAAGCGCTTTAGGCCAGCTTATATATGTATGAAAATTGATCTGCCGGCTGGGACAGAGATTAAAACAAAGTCATCACAAGTTTGGTCCTTCCCAAGGTTCCTCTCCACATGCGGGATAGCTAGCAGATAAGGATTAGACATGAGTATAACCATCCATCTGATTATTCGTTTGCCCAATTCTAGTAAATGAATTGAAAATTTCAGACGGTAACTCTAACTGTCCAAAGAAGGATTAATGAAAGAGGTTTAAAAAGTGCCTTCGCTAAGAAAAACCCTTTCCTACGAGCAGCTAATAGAAAAAAACGATTGGTTGTTTTTCCTCTTCAAGAGTTGGTAAGCTCGTGAAGTTTACTCTAAAATGACTGGAGAGGTCTATGTAAATATTTTGGAAGAAAATCTTTAAAGCAGTGCAGAGGAAATGGGCTTCGAGGAGTTCATCTTTCAACTAGACAACGACAGTTAAAAAATATTTTAAAGAAAATAACGTTGGTGGTTAGAATGACCTACTCAAAGCCCTGATCTAAACCCCATATATCATCTTTGGGCTAGCCTAGATGACAAAATCCCAATGGAATCCTGTTCAAATCTTCAAACATTTTGGGAAAAAATGCTAACTTTCGATGGAGTAAAGCTAGGCGCTTGAAATTTTGCACAAATACTTTTTATAATTGTAGGTCGTTGGGATTGGTAATGGGCCAAATCGGTCCACGTTTTGATATAGGTGCCATATAAACCGATCTTGGATCTTGACTTTTTGAGGGCGTAATTCTCATCCGATTTGACTGATATTTTGCATGAGGTGTTTTGGTATGACTCTCAACATCTGTGCCAAGTATGGTTCAAATCGGTTCATAACCTGGTATAGCTGCCATATAAACCGATCTGGGGTCTTGACTTCTTCAGATTTTAGATGGGGCAATTCTTATCTGATTTTGCTGTAATTTTTCATGAGGTGTTTTGGTATTGCTTCCAACAACTGTGCTAAACATGGTCTAAATCGGTCATAACCTGGTATAGCTACCATATAAACCGATCTGGGGTCTTGACTTCTTGATCCTCTAAAAGCCGCAATTCTTACCCGATTCTAATGAATTTTTGCACGAAGTATTTCGTTATGATATCCAACAACTGTACCATGTATGGTTCAAATCGATCAATAACCTGATATAGCTGTCATAAACCAATCTTGGATCTTGACTTCTAGAGCCACTAGAGGGCGTATTTTTCATCCGATTTGACTGAAATTTGCACGAAGTATTTTATTAAGATATACAACAACTGTGCCAAGTATGGTTCAAATCGATCAATAGCCTGATTTAGCTGTCATATAAACCGATCTTGGGTCTTTAGTTCTTGAGCTCCTAGAGGGCGCACTTCTTATCCGCTTTGAATGAAATTTTTCACGAAGTATTTTGTTATGATATCCAACTACTGTGCCAAGTATGGGTAAAATCGAGCAATAACCTGATATAGCTGTCATATAAACCGATCTTGGGCCTTTAGTTCTTGAGCCACTAGAGGGCGCAATTCTTATCCGATTTTGCTGAAATTTTGCATGAAGTATTTTATTATGACTTCCAACAACTGTACCAAGTTTGGTTAAAATCGATCAATAACCTGATATAGCTGTCATATAAAACGATCTTGGGTCTTTAGTTCTTGAGCCTCTAGAGGGCGCACTTCTTATCCGATTTGGCTGTAATTTTGAATGAGGTGTTTCAGTATCACTTCCAACAAATGTGCTCAGTATGGTTCAAATCAGTCTAAAACCTGGTATAGCTGCCACATAAACCGACCCTGGGTCTTGACTTCTTGAGCCTCTAGAGGGTGCACTTTTTATCCGATTTGACTGAAATTTTGCACGAAGTGTTTTGCTATGATATCCAAGAACTGTGCCAAATAAGGTTCAAATCGGTTCTTAACCTGATATAGCTGCCATATACCCTGATCTTGGGTATCGACTTCTTGAGCCTCTAGAGGGCGCACTTCTTATCCGATTTGAATGAATTTTTGCACAAAGTATTTTGTTATGATATCCAACAACTGTGCGAAGTATGGTTCAAATCGATCAACAACCTGATATAGCTGTCACATAAACCGACCTTGGGTCTTGACTTCTTGAGCCTCTAGAGGGCGCAATTCTCATCCGATTTGGCTGAAATTTTGTGCACGGCTTCTGCCATGGTTTGAATCGATCTATAGCTTGATACAGCTCCCATATAATTCAATCTCCCGCTTTTGCTTCTTGAGCCCCATACAAGGCGCAATTCTTATCCGAATGAACTATAACACAATGACTTCTACAATGTTCAGTATTCAATTGTTTGCTTAAAGCAATGTTGCCCTAAAAAGAGATATCGCGCAAAGAACTCGACAAATGCGATCCATGGTGGAGGGAATATAAGATTCGGCCCGTCTGAACTTAGCACGCTCATACTTGTCATATAATAGATTTCGAATAAAATTTCGATGAGTACATATCCCTGGTGGTGGGTATCTGAAGTTCGCATCTGTAGCATGTAATGCATTTTTATTTGTTTAAGGCATTGATATTAGGTGTTCTTTACAGGCTTACATGATTTCAAAATACTTTTTTTTTGCAATTTGCCATTTAAGCCTTCCATTTGCATATCAGATAAGAGTTCTGTTTGATAAAATACTTACATGCTTGAATCTATCAAAAAAAAAAAAAAAAACAACCCCAAATAATAATGCATCAAAGGCCACAATAAAGGATTTCAATCAAAATTTTTATTAATGATATCAGCAGCAAAAAATCATAGAGATGTTTTTAAAAATTACATAATATGAATTGGTTTTCATTAAATATAATTGCAATTGTTTTATACATTTAATAATAGTAATTATATAACATATAATAAATATATACTCGTATATATATATAAAAATTTAAAGCAGACAAAGTGGATTGGCCAAATGAAAACAATTAGAGTATGTAATGGCTAACGGACTGGAAGTTAATACAAAAATAAATCGAAATAAATTTAACATCAACATTGACTATCAAGGGCCAGTGATGGTTGTGGTGGGAAGCCCAAATTGCAGGCCAAACATTTTTTGAACAACATAAAGTACAATTAAATTTTGTCGATACTCGCTCCAGAGTAAAAGAATTCTTGCGAATATTAAAAAAAAAATACATATACCAATATATATATCTAAGATCGTCATCGTTTGTTTTTTTTTTCTTTTATTTCTTTAAAATAGCGGGGGGCGTTAAATTTTGTCGAACATTGAAAGTCTTAACATCTGAGGCCAAAAACAGAGATTTTCCTTTTTAAGGGTTTACAGGCGAAGGGGGGGAGGTTTCTTTAAAAGTAAGCTAAGCTTGTTGGTTTAAAAAGTTCTTCTTTTTCTTTTTTTTGTTACATTAATGTTAATATTTTCTTTATGATTAACTAAATAAAAGAAAAGATAAAATGTTTTATTTCCATTTGTTTTGTTTTGTTTAATTAAAATCAATGTAGTTTTTATGCATAAATGATCCCTGATGATAAGGTGCGTGGTTTAGTATTATTGTAGAGAATAATCTGTTTTTTTTTTCTTTCTTCATTTTGATCGTTCTAAGATGTGTCTCTTTTTTGCGTTTGTTGTGACTGCAAATGGCGCAATCAGAGTTTTGTTTTAAATCTTAACGAGCGTGATTCTTGCAGAAGGGACGACCACCCTTGTTGTAGAAGCTTTGGCCTTCCAAGTTTTGTTTGCAATACTGAAAAAATAAAAGAAGAGAAGAAGAGAAAATGTTTAATATGTTACTATTGAAGATGAGAAATTCACAAGTAAAAGAGGGCCAAGTTCGGCCGGGCCGAATCTTTTATATGCTCCAACATGAATCGCATTTGTCAAGTTCTTTAAATGACTTTTTCGAATAGAAAACCAGTAAGGAAAGCCAAAAGTCGGGGGGTGCTGATTATATAATACCCTTCACCACCTAGTGCATGCAGTACCTTTTATAGGTAGAACTTATCTCGAAATCTAGTCCGACTTTAATTTGGATACCAATTGAAATAGCAATTTAGGACCTTGTAAGATTTTCCTACCATAGGACAAAAGATTTGGATTTCCACATCTTTAAAAGGCCATATCGGATAAAAGATTATATGGGAGTAATATTGATGGTGGTTTTTACTGCCTTAAAAGTCCATATGGGATGATATACAGCGGTCAAAAAAAGTATTCATCATTAGCAAAATTGATAATAAATTCACTTATTTTGGGTAATTGAAGAAAATTTAAAGTAAACAAATAATGCAGTTTTATGCAATAGTTTATTTTTCGTGTTTATTTTTTTTTTTATTTTTTTTTTTATTTTTTTCGTGTTTTATGTTTTAAAATAAATTCAAAAAATAAATTTAATTAGCGCAAAAAATGCAATTTTATATAATAACACCAAAAACAGAACAAAAAAAGTATTCATCATTGATGTGCTATCATCAAAGTCAAATTCAAATATTATTTGGGAATCCCCCTTTTCTGTTTTATTTAGTAAAGGAGGCTTTGCCCTTGACAGCAAATATTTAATTTCATTGAAAATATAGTTTTTGTCAAAATGGGTCGTAAGCAAAACGACGTTTCTGATGAGGTAAAAGTTTTGATAATAAAACACCACAGGAATGGTTTAACTCAAAAAACTATCAGTGAAATATTAAATAGACCACGATCTACTATACAATCCATCATCAGAAAGTGGACAGAAACGAAAACTGTTGACAATAAACCAAGATCTGGTCGACCAAAAGCACTTTCAGTTGGAGATGTGCGTTGGCTAGTGCGGCAAGTTCAGAAAACTCCGAAGACAAATGCGACCATTCTTCGTAAAAACACTATGGAATATTTAGGGAAGGAAGTTACTACACAAACAATTCGAAATACACTCAAAAGGCATAGTTACAGAGGAAGAACTGCACGTAAGAAGCCCTTTATAAATAAAATAAACCGAGTGAAAAGGCTAAACTTCGCAAAAATGTATGTAAAACAGCCCGAATCATTTTGGAAAACAGTCATTTTTGCAGACGAGAGCAAGTTTATACTTTTTGGGTGCGATGGAAAGGTCATAGTGTACAGAAAACCAAATACAGAGCTTGAAGAACGAAACACAGTTGCTACTGTAAAACATGGTGGAGGTGGTTTAATGGTTTGGGGGTGTTTGGCGGCTTCAGGAGCGGGAAATCTTGAAATTATTAATGGAGTAATGGATCATAAGTATTACATTGACATTTTAAAGAGGAATTTAAAAGATAGTGCTGTAAAACTTGGGCTTGGTAATAACTTTCAATATTATCAAGATAATGACCCCAAACATTCTGCTTTAAATACCAAGATGTGGATGCTGTATAACTGCCCCAAAGTCATTAAAACTCCTCCTCAAAGTCCCGACTTGAACCCAATTGAACATCTTTGGGAACATCTCGAACGCAAATTGAGAACGCGCAATTTTTCGAGCAAGAGTCAAATGCAACAGGTGATAATGGAGGAATGGACTAATATAGACCAAAATATAACCGCTAAATTAGGCCAATCGATGTCAAACCGTTTAAAAGAAGTTATAAGACGCGGTGGTCGAATAACAAAGTATTAATTTTTTTAAATTATGTTATTTATTTTTTTGTTTTTTTGCAATGATGAATACTTTTTTTGTTTAATTTTTTGTGTTCAGCTGTAAAATGGCCCTTTTTGTTCCAATAAATACTATTTTTTTCTTTAAAAACAATGAAATTGTGTACATATATATCACACAAGCACTACTGCATCATTAGTTTAATATGTTTTTATTCCAATTGTCTTTTGTAGACTTATTAAAAAAAAAACATTGAATGATGAATACTTTTTTTGACCGCTGTATACACATTGGAGCTATATCTAAATTAGGACTGATTTTAATGAAATTTGGCGCACGTATTGAAACGTCAATTTAAACGTCTCATGTAAAATCGGGCGAAAATTGTGGATTCTACAGCCTTAAAAGGCCAAATCGGATGAAAGATATATATGAAAGCTATATCTAAATCTGAACTGATTTTTCTGAAATTTTGCACACATATAAAGACGTCAAATAAAGCACTTCATCAAAAATTTTGTAAAGATCGGACAAAAATTGTGACTTCTACAGCCTTAATAGTTCAAATCGGATGAAATATATATATGGCAGCTATATCTAACTCTGAACCGATTTTTATGAAATATTACACATACATTGAGACTTCACAAAAACGACTCCACGCCATATTTGGTAAAGATCGGACCAAAATTGTGGCTTCTACAGCTTTAATAGTTCAAATCGGATGAAAGATATATATGGGAGCTATATCCAAATCTGAACCGATTTTTATGAAATTTTCAGATATATTAAGTGCAGTAACAAAACAGTCCGTGCCAAATTTTGTGCAGATCGGTTGAAAATTGTAGCTACTACGGCCACTTAAGTGCAAATCGGGCGATACATATATATGGGAGCTATATCTAAATCTGGACCGATTTTTATGAACACATATGGAGACGTCAAATAAAACACCCCATGCCAAATTTTATAAAGATCGGTAAAAAAATGTGGCTTCTACAGCCATAAAAGTACATGTCGGATGAAAGATATATATGGGAGCTATATCTAAATCTGGACCGATTTTTATGTAATTCTGCACACATATGGAGACGTCAAATAAAACACCCCATGCCAAATTTTGTGAAGATCGGACGAAAATTGTGGCTTCTACAGCCTTAAAAAGCCATATCGGACGAAAGATATATATGGGAGCTATATCTAAATCTGAAGCGATTTTTATGAAATATTGCACATACATTGAGACTTCACAAAAACGACTTCACGCCACATTTGGGACGTCAAATAAAACTCCTCGTGCAAAATATTTTAAAGATCGGACTTAAACTATGCCTTCTACAGCCATTAAAGTACATGTCGGATGAAAGATATATATGGGTGCTATATCAAAATCTGGAACGATTTTTATGAAATTTTGCACACATACGTAGACCTCAAATAAAATACCCAATGCCAAATTTTGTAAAGATCGGACGAAAATTGTGGCTTCTACAGCCTTAAAAAGCAATATCGGATGAAAGATATATATGGGAGCTATATCTAAATCTGAAGCGATTTTTTTCAAAATCAATAGCGTTTATCCTTGGGCCAAAAAAGTGACATGTGCAAAATTTCGTGGCAATCGGACAACAAATACGACCTGCACTTTGATTACAAGAATATATGAACTCACAGACGGACATGGCTAAATCGAATCAGAAAGTGATTCTGAGTCAATCGGTATACTTATCAATGGGTCTAGCTCTTCTCCTTCTTAGCGTTGTAAACAAATGCACATAATACCCTGTACCACAGTGGTGGTGCAGGGTATAAACACCAGTCATAGAAAAACACCACCTCCAAAATTTCAGGCAAATCGAGTAATAATTGCGCTCCCCAGAGGCTCAAAAAAGGAAACTGAGACATCGGTTTATACGCCAGCTATATCAGGTTATATAGCGATTTAGACCATACTAAGAACAGTTGTTGGAAGTCATACCAAAACGACATATTTCAATCATATTGCATAAGAATTTCGCCCTCTAGAAGCCCAAGAAGTCTAATCGAAAGATCGGATTATATGGCGGCTATACCGGGATATAGACTGATTTAGACCATACTTAGCACAGTTGTTCGAAGTCAAAATTAAACACTTCATGCTAAATTTCGGCCAAATCGGATGAGAATTGCGCCCTCTAGAGGCTCAAGAAGTCTATTCGGGAGATCGGTTGGAATGTTGGAAGTCCTAACAGAACACTTCATGCAAAATTTCAGCCAAATCGGATAAGAATTGCGCCCTCTAGAAGCTCTAAAAGTCAAGATCCAAGGTCGGTTTATATGGCAGCTATATCAGGGTATGAACCGATTTAGACCATACCTGGCAAAGTTGTTGGATGTCATACCAAACCACCACGTGCAAAATTTCAGCCAAATCGGATAAGAATTGCGCCCTCTAGAAGCTCAAGAAGTCAAGATCCAAGGTCGGATTTTATGGCAGCTATATCAAAACATGGAACGATTTGACCCATTTACAATCCCCACACTTATAAGAAGTATTTGTGCAAAATTTCGAGCGCCTAACCTTACTCCTTCGAAAGTTAGCGTGCTTTCGACAGACGGACGGAGGGCTAACATGGCCAGATCGACTTAAAATGTCATGGCGATCAAGAATATATATACTTTATGGGGTCTTAGAAGCAAAATTCGTGGTGTTACAAACGGAATGACGAAATTGGTATACCCCTCATCTATGGTGGATGGTATAAAATGTGATGGAATATCAAAGACAATGAACTAGTCTTTGATAGTTGATTGTGATCACGGCTTGCCAGTGCAGAGGTTGTGGATTCGATGGCCACCAAAGCCTTTAACTCATAAAGGAATCAGAGTCTGATTTCAGAATGTCTCTATCAACTTACATGCTGACCACACAGCTACCACGTTGGCGCCAAACCAGGGATCCATATTAATTATACCCTCCACCATAGGATGGGGGTATACTAATTTCGTCATTCTGTTCGTAACTCCTCGAAATATTCCTCTGAGTCCCCATAAAGTAAACATATTCTTGATCGCCATGTCATTTGAAGTCGATCTAGCCATGCCCGTCCGTCTGTCTATCGAAAGCACGCAAACTTTCGAAGGAGTTAAGCTAGCTAGCTTATCTTCTTGGAGGCCACCGTAACGCAGTGATTAGCATGACCGCCTATGACGCTGAACGCCTGGGTTCGAATCCTGGCGAGACCATTAGAAAAATTTTTCAGCAGTGGTTTTCCCCTCCTAATGCAGGCAGCCTCATTATAGTCCGATTTCGCCGAAATTTTTGAAAGTTAGGGCCCTCGAAATTCTTCTTCAATTTAGCTCAGATAACTGCCATATAGACCGATCTCTCGATTTAAGGTCTTGGGCCCATAAAAGGCGAATTTATTGTCCAATTTTGCCAAAATTTGGGACAGTAAGTTATGTTAGGGCCTTCGACACCCTTTTTCAAGTTGGCCAAGATAGGTCCAGATTTATATAAATAGCTGCCATATAGACCGATATCTCGACTATATGTCTTGGACCCATAAAAGGAGCATTTATAATCCGAATTCGCCGAAATATGGTACGATAAGTTATGTTAGGCCCTTCGACACCCTTTTTTATTTTGGCCCAGATCGGTCCAGATTTTAATATAGCATCCATATAAAATCTCTCGTTTTAAGGTCTTGGATCCATAAAAGGCGCATTTTTAATCCGATTTCTCTGAAGTTTGGGACAGTGAGTTGTGTTAGGCCCTTCGACAATCCTTTTTTAATTTGGCCCAGATCGGTCCAGATTTGAATATAGCTTGTCGTATATGGTTCAGATCGATCTATATTGGGATATAGCTACCAAAAAGACCAATATTTTGTTCTACAAAATTGAACAATGACTTGTACTTATTAGACCACTCAATTTGGTCCAAATCGGACCATATTTTCATAAAGCTGCTATGGGGAATAAATTATACATTTTTCACCGAATTATGACGAAAGATGGTTTACATGTATACCCGAGGTGGTGGGTATCCAAAGTTCGACCCGGCCGAACTTAACGCCTTTTTACTTGTTCTTTTTTGATCTGGTAGGGGGATTTTCGGTTTCCTGCAATCCGCAAGACTTTAGAGATGTAGTTGATAGTTTCTTAGACAAATATGTCTGCTTGAATCAGGTCTGTTAACAGCGTTTGAAGGCTTCTAATAGAAGAACCGTATGCCTTCTAAAATAAAGCTTCCAAGAGGACTACCTTGCAACTTTTAAAGGTCTATGTATTTCTTCTGTAGTACCCCATAAATTTATATGAGACAGATGTGAATGTTTATTGAACTTCTGATGTTCTTAAGCAGTAATTCTGTCCTGTCTGTTCTGAAAGCCATGTTTTTACCGTGAAAGGCAAGTACTAACCTGGCAATGTCACTCAATGTTAAAAAGAAATAAACATGGAATTCGGGGACCAGGTGCAAAGCAAGGCCTTCAATTCGCCGCCGTTTACCGCTGGATGCATTCAGCACTAACTGCTGAGTCGTCCCACCCCTTCTATACACCTACAATAACAAAATTTTTTTTGGGTTCCTATCTAGGCCTCTGCGACTACTATCCTAGGAATCCTAAAAAATCCCCGTAGCATCTGTCGGTATCCTTTGCGAAGTCTAAAATTCTAAAAAAGATTTTGAGAATGGAGATTTTCCTCATACACAGTCACAATAAGAACACCGGTTTATATCTTTATCCACGATTTCCCTGCAAAATCCGTATAATTCCACTCTGAACCTAAAGGGTGATTTTTTAGCAATTATCTTTTTTGGCAACACTGGTTTAAACAGCTCACGCACATTCCGTCTTTTGTTTCACTGCCAAACATCCTCAGATTGGTCTATAATTTAACCATGAATCGTCTTACAAATGAACAACGCTTGCAAATTATTGAATTTTATTACCAAAATGCGTGCTCTGTTAAGAAAGTTCATCGCGCGCTTCTTCTTCTTCAGCGACGAAACTCATTTTTGGCTCAATGAGTACGTAAAAAAGCAAAATTGACGATTTTGGAGTGAAGATCAGCCAAAATCATTGCAAGAGCTACCAGTGCATCCAGAAACAATCACAGTTTGGTGCGGTTTATGGGCTGGTGGCATCATTGGACCGTACTTCTTCAAAGATGATGGGAATCGTAACGTATCTGTCAATGGTGAGCGCTATCGTGAGATGGCATTCAACTTTTATTTTGCCCAAAATGCAAGAGCTTGACTTGCATGACATGTGGTTTCAACAAGACGGTGCCACATGCTACACAGCATGCGTAACAATGGACCTATTGAGAGGCGAGTTCGGAAAACATTTTATTTCACATTTGAAACCGGCCAATTGGCCTCCAAGCTCGTGCGATTTTTGTGCTCGTAGTTTTTGTGTCCAAACTCATGTCTATACAGACAAGCCCACTTCAATTCACGCATTGGAAGACATAATTGAAGCATTTATTCGTGAGATGCCGGCCGAATTGTTTGGAAAGAGTATGCCAAAACTAAGCGGATGGACCATTTAAGGCGCAGTCAATGTCAACATTTGCATAAAATAATCTACAAACATTAAATTATAGAGACCGTACTATCGATTCAAATAAAGTTTTCATGAATTTTTCTGAATTTTTTTTTGGTTTTTTTTTGAAAAACTTTCCTTTAGCTCTTAAAAAATCACCCTTTATATTCGTTTAAGTTATTGCCTTTTGTAAAAATCAGTTCTTGATTGGCCTTTAGCATATTTCTACCTCAAATCTTCATTAAATAAAAATGTGAACAAAGGCGGCACTTTTCAAAATCCTTTCCCCCTTTGACCTTTTTTTAGCAAACCCTTTGCTCTTTACTCACTCACCCACACAATACAAATCACTTTGCATAATCATACCATTAACCTTTTGCAAGTGGCTATTTAATCTTTTAGAGTATAAACAAACAAACGAAAAATAAATTTTGCATATACTTACAGTGCAATTGAAACATTGACTATGGTAATTATGGTTCAAGGCCTCAACCCATCTATCACCGGCTTCAACGGGGAAACCGCAAGCGAAACACTTGGTGGTGAAGAGTTCATTCCAATCGGCTTCACAGTAGGGCATACCATCCTCCAGGAAGAATGGGGTATTGCCGAACAATTTGCCACAATGGCCGCAAGAGAAGCACTCAGGATGGAAATGTTTGCCAATGGCATTCAAGCAATCACCCTGTAACGTTTGAATATGAAGGGAAAGTTAGTTAATAATACCACAATAAAGACCACAGGGAAGGTTGGGGGGGGGGGGAGGAATCAAAATACTAACCTTGATTTTACCACCACATTTGCTGCAATTGGGAGCCAAGTACTTTTCGAAACAGTATTCACAGTAAAGATCACCCTTCTCCTCAACGAAGCCAATGTCTTGCAAGGGGCGACGGCAATTGCCATTGGTGCAGTGGAAGTGTTCGGGACACCAGATCTTGCCCAAGGCGGTAATGAAAGGACCTCTGTCAAAATATGCAAAAGGGTATATTCAAAAAAAAATTGGCAAAGTTAAGAGCAAGAGGTTAGTTTTGGGAACTTTTAACAAACAACACTTACGAAGTTATTTCATTATTGCATTGACAACATATAGGTCGCTTACCATCCTTAAGCAACTGACTGACAACCTCTTCATTCTCTGGCGACATGGGTTTATTGGGATCGGTGCCTTCTTTGCCTAGGGCCTTGACATTTATGCTAAATACTGGGCCATCTTTGGCCATTTCGCTTTGCCCATTGTTTTCTATGTAGGAGCGGCGATCAATGGCATGACTGGCTCTGGGGCGATTGGAGCTATCATTGTTGCGATATATCACAGTTTCCGAGGGAGGCAAATTGCCATTGTTAGTCATCTTGGGTTCGCAGACAGCGGTGTCGGTATTGCTGCTACTGACAGCATTGTTGGCAATTGCTCTCTTGGCCAAGGGGGAGGAAGGCTTAAATTTATTACTATTATCACATATATCCAAAACTTTGCCCATGGGATGATTAGCACTCAACTCATTGGTGTAAGGCCCCTTAGTCATTAATAATTGATGAGGCTCCTGACTGGGGGCTGTGGGCCTCAATTCCACACTTTGTTGTACAGCCACCACAGGTTTCAAGGCAGCCGGCTCTATGGGATTTATATCCTTGAAATCATCCAAATCCAAACGTTTGCGCACCACCATGGGACTGCGTGATAGATTCGAACTACTATTGCTGCGTAAACTCAAAGAACTGCCACTGTGCTGCGAGGCTGTAGGTCCCCCATTGGCCAGGCGAGCCTCGAGCATATTGGAGATGACTTTACCTGCCTCAGCCATGAAATTGTTCATTTGATTCTCCATATTGATTTTACTGATGGAGGCACTTAACATTGCTGTGGGATCATCACTGGGCGCCAAGTCAGTTCGCTTTAAGGTGGAAGCTACAGCAACAGCAGGTTCAGCATTAACATTTGCGTTATAGGAAGCATTTAGTTTAGGATTAGCATTGGATTTGCGAGGCAAGGTATCACTTAACATGGGCAATTTTGTTATGGACTCTGCAAAATGAAATTTAACAAAAACACAAAGCAAAAAGAACAGCAATCATTAACAAAACGGGAAAAAAACATGCAAGGCAAAACTTGAACAATTCAAAATCAAAAATGTATAACACTAGGAAAGAACAACAACATTGAAGAAACTATAAACATTGTGATGCTTGTTTGTTTATGACAAATTCTTAAACATAACAAAATTTGGGTAGGTATAAAAATGTCACCGTGATATATTTTCTTAACAGAACAGTGATATAAATATAATACTATATAACATATTTGGCACCAATATCAAGAATATTGATATACGCAATGCTATGCAAGTTCTCCAAAACTATATATGTTATAATATATCCATATGTTCCAGTTTACCAATTTAAAACGAAAGAAATCAGATATCGATATGGCAAAGTGTTGTAAGATCTGGGTGTTTTATAAACATTCTGGAAACCAGGGCTACAAAATCAAAGTCGAGCTTCTGATTTTCAACGATAAAGTTTTGATTTTCGACTAATAGTACGAATTAGTTGTTAAAATTCATAAGGTCGATTTGATTTTTGATTCTTGGTTTCTTAAACAGAACTTCTTGTCGTACATTACGGTTGTGATAACCACCAAAATTGATCCACCCTAATACAGAGTGATAAGAAACACATATAACCCTCGGTTTCTTGAACAAAACTTCTTAGAACTGTCGTAGATGATGATTGTGATAACTGCCAAAACTGACTCACCCTAATACAGAGTAGTAAGAAAACCATATCGAACACTAGAGAACGGATAGATGTACAGATAAAGTATGAGGAAGCCGGTTTGCTGAGACTTAAGGGGATGTGCGGTATGAATAGAAGATAGAAGCAGATTACAGTATCGCGTGATAAATATACTTGAGACTGTACTAAAAGTAGAGTCCAAAAGCAATGACACCTGTTCCTCGTATGCATTGGATTGATGGAACTCTAGCGCCACCGCCATTTGGTATGTCATGCTATACACCTGGTTTATCAGAGTTAGGAATTCCGTGCTACTTAGAAAATCCTTAATTGTTTTCCATGCCACTCCCCTACACATCTTCCCCGCATGCCCTACACATGCTATCACTTACCGCACCGATATTACATAAGTGAGCTCGTAGTCCTATGTGTCCCGTCATGATACCAATAGCTATAAATGATAAATATAGCTATTCAGTGAAAGTCTTGTCTGCGATGTTAGAAATGGATAAAAGCTAAGAGTTGATCACAACATACAGGTACAACTGAGGTGATCGGATATCTGAAGAGGATTATATACCTGAGACGATACTAGAAGTCGAGAGCAAAACACTGATGCCAGGAATACAATCTTGTATTGATAAAAAATTACAGCAACTGTAATCCGAAAAATCATGCTATACAGTAAGCTTGGAGCTAGGGCACTCAAAGAAGAAGTGCCTATATAAAGGAATCAAAGACTTTGTACTGCGTTATACACCAAGCAATGGGTTTGATTGGTCTTAACTTGCTAAAGTCCAGGCTAATGTTAATTTTTCTTCATTCAAATATGGCCACATACTTCCACACAGTGTCACCTAGTCACTGGTAGTGAGCTAAAATGTGCCACGACTTCACCCGTAGAACGATAAAAAGATGGGTTGAGGAATCGAGTTAGTAGCACATCATCCTGGAAAACTTGAAAAAATGACTTTCGAAAAACGAAGAAGATTGAAAACGAATGCCCGCTTTGTTAACGAACTCCTCAAACATTTAAAGGAGCATGACTTGCGCATCTGTATATGGAATGTCCGAACTCTTTAAAGTGGGGGTGCAATATATGCACTGCCGGATGCATTAAAAAGTACAGGGCAGACATTTCAATGGGAAGTCTGATGGATCTGAAAAGGCTCCACAACTACACCGAGAGGTAATGCCTTATATTGTATTATAGCAGCGATGAGTGGATGCATAAATCGGAATCCTAAACATCTTGTCTCCAGGTTAACTTCGGTGAATGGGACGCTAGCCACAATCCGCATAAATGCAAAATTTTTTAACATCTGTCTTATTTGTGCCCATACCCCGATGGAAGACAAGGACGAACAGAGCATGGATATTTTCTACGACCACCTAGAAAGAAAATATGACCGCTGTTTCGCCCATGATTTTAAATTTGTTCTGGTAGATTATAATGCGAAAGTAGGGAAGGAAGATATTTTTGGCCAAATGCTTGGCACCTCAGCATACAAGAGCCTTGCACAAGAAAGGGGTCAAGTCAGTATATGCCAACTACAGAGGAATTAGTCTCATTTCCATCACATACATGATACTATCGAGCTTACTATTTGAAAGATTAGAACCAAAGGTCAATGACTTAATTGTTCCATATCAGTGAGCATTTAGACCTGATAAATCCGGCATAGACCAGATATTTACATTGCACTAAATCATGGAAAAGTCCCGAGAAGGACAAATCAACACCTACCATCTTCTCGTTGGCTTTAAAGCCCCCTTCAAACCCGTTCAAAGCTATTTTAAGCCATGTTCGAGTTTGGTACCCTTGCAAAACTAATACGAATTTGAGGTATGCCGCTTGCTGATATACGCTTCGCATTTAGAATAGAAAAACAGCTCTCCGAACCGTTCAATACCAAACAAAGTTTCAAACTTAGGAAGCTCGCCATGCTGATGGAAGACATGTTCGGCCACAGTTCCATCATGGATGCTATTGTTGCGTAGGTTAAAATGCGGATGATCTCCGAATATCTGGCACCGGTACCGATTGGAATTAAGACATTCTGGATTCGTTTCCCGGTAGGCATGAATGGAGGGCGAATGCTGTGTTTGAGGGGGATGGTACCTAGATCTTCATTGATTGCTCCAAGATGGAGTCAGGGATAGGATTGGAGGTCTACTCCGAAGCAATCAACATCGGGATGTCTCTAAGACTACCGGCAGAGGTCTTAGCCATTACAGTACCCCCAAGAAAAATTCTGGTAAGGGAACAACCGTTCTCAAAACTCAGGATTTATGTGGACAGTGGGGCCACGCTTTGACCTTGAGCCTTGGTTTCAAGGACTGTAAGGTTGAGATGTGTTGCGCATTGTTTGGAGTCTCTGGTTAGGCTTTGGGTCCACGATGTGATGCTGATATGGGTTCCCGGACATGAAGGTTTTCTGTGGAATGAAGGGGCTGACAAATGCACCAAGACGGGTTCGTCTGCGCCAGGTGAACCATGCACCGATCTTGCCTACGTGCCATATATTGAACTATCGAATACTGTAGAGGAGATAGCCAGAGCGGGTTGGCTACGAAATGGGACTTAGCGGATGGTTGCTAGACTGCTAAGGCACTCTGCCCTGTCATCGACCGGAGAAGAACGTAGGAGTTACTGGCGTTCGATGAGAGATCGCTGAGCACATTGTCTGGGTCATAACCGGACACTGTGCCATAGGCCGCATGGCGGTGTACATGGGAATACCGCACAATGACTTCTGCAGGAGTTGTCTTGATGAGGATGAGGTGGAGATTATTGAGAGCTTTCTCTGCTCATGTCAGGGTCTGCAGGGACGCAGGCTCTCCTTTCTGGGGAGGCGGTTCTTTTGCAGTCTGGGTGATCTTGCAAACGTACCTCGGGGATGTATCCTGAGATTTGTCAACAGAACGGGATGGTTTTGACAGCGAGTGCGCTAATATCCGATGAAGATATGCGTTCTACGTGGTTCTCCATACGTCCTGATTTATTTATTTGTGTATAACCTATGGATGTGGTCAAAGGTCTCCATCTTCTCACTCTTTTCTTTCTTTCTAGGGTATCGCAATGGGCCAAACTGGCCTTCAAATGAACTCACCTATGGTGGGCAAACCATTCAACCTAACCTTCAGATAGAGAGACAATCTATAGTATGATGTCTGAAATATCCGTCTAGAGAAGACTATATAAAAGATGCAGGTGTGAATAGGTTTGGCACACTACTCACAAGAGAACACATGGTACTTGCCTATGCCGATGACATTAATATTATGGGTCGGTTACCGTAAGAAGCAATTTCAGCCCTGGCTAGTTTCGAAACGAAACTAATGAGAGTGAGTGTAGCTGTCAATGGAGATTAGGCAAAGTGGATGTTATTCCACAAATCCTGTACATTGGGGAAGATTAGGAAAATGTAGACAGTTGGGAACAAATCCCTTGAGATGGTCATGCCACTTTGGATCAAGCAAGCAGTTCAAGAGCAAAGCCACCTCTTGACAGACCAAAATCACACTATACAAGACGCTGATATTATTCGTATTGTTGTATGGTTCCGTAGTATGGCTGCTTGCAGCAGCAGATGAGGTAGTACTTGGAGTGTTTGAGGGAAATATCCTTCGTAAAATATATGGAGATATAGAAAGTAGTAAAATCCCAACAATTGGGTTTCGGGGTTGGTATTTCGAGCGAGGATACTGCCGCCAGAAAACTAGAAGAATGCGAAGCTCTTTACGGTTACGCAGTCCACGTTAGTAAAGTGGAGGAGAATCACACTGTAATGACAAAAATTCTATAGAAGATCCACCTCCTGACAAGATGAGGTGAATACTGAGGGAAAATAAGATGGAGCTTACAAGCATAACTATACAAAATCGGTGAAGCCGGGTAACAGCGTGTTTACACGTCAAAAAATAAAATGTTTGGAATACAATTGCGACAAACAAATGTGTTTTATTGGAAAAGTGCTATGTTTATAGTAACTGTTCCATATTTGCCACATTTTGATGTAAAAGTCGCCTCGGCTATGGTAAAACTATAAGAAACTCCGTCTGTGGTAAAGGATGGGTCTTTTTTGCGAAAATTCCAAACTTCTTTTAAGCCAAAAATGTTTCGTTTACGGCAAAAGATGGTTAGTGCAACCAAGAGATAATTCGTTTGGCTTTTTTATATATTGTGTCTCTTCCAATTGGCAGAGAATGTAGCTCAAAAGAAGACTAACTTTTTTTCATTGAGTAAAGCTCAGTCAGCCAGTTGTCAGTATTGGTAGGATTAGGATCGTGTGCGGATTTAAAGTAGAAAAAACTCTCATATTTCCAATAGCACAAACAAGAAAGCTTGCACCAAACGACGCCAGGAGGCAACACAATGTTAGTATTTTGTTCCTTAAACAAATATCCATCCTTTGTATTCGTCACAAATTCTTGCAATTTTTTCGTAAACAAAATCCTAATGTTTTCCATAAAGGAAGTTTATTTGTGGCAAAGTTCATTTCCGGTAAATATTTTTTTTTTTTTGTGTAGGGCATTTAAAATGATTAAAGATTATGCGAGAAAAAGGTTTTGTAAACATTCGTCTGGACTTACAAATGGTTTCTTTAAGGTTCTTAAAAGTTTTGTAAACATAACATTCGTCTTGACTTACAAATGGTAAGTGTAACCAAAAATAATATCTTTGTAGCAACTTCAAAATCCAGTTGGCATTACAACCAACTATAATAAATATGCTTATAAATGCTAAAACAAAAATCACGCAATATTTTCATATAATTCTGGTTAAACCAAACGTTTGACCTAAAATCAATAACAAATAAAATAAATCAAATTAAATCGTCATGCAATTAAACACAAATAGAGAAAAGAACGCATCAAACACATAACACAAGATTCTGTGCAAAATGTCTGACCTGACTTGGGTGCCGCAGCTGTTGCACAATGGTATACGGACTCCGGGGCCAGCGGGCTTATTCATAACACCACGTCCACGTTTGGGGGCCGAGGTGGCGCCAAAGGCACCGCCCTTGGGAGCAACGCCACCGCCTGTACCTGAACCTGCAGAACCAGCAGAACCGCCAACATTAGATTGATTGGGCACATTGGATGTGGTAGTGGTAGCCGAAGAAGCATTTGAAGCTGCTTTTGGTGCTGGTGCGGCGGCGGCGCTTTGTGATTGTTGTTGCTGCTTTTGCGATTGCTGGCAAGAGGCGGCAATATTAGAAGCATTGCTGCCCGAACCTAAGGAAGCATTCGGCCGATAGGCGGCACCATTACTAACATTGTTATTGTTATTTGATTGCATTGCTTGCTGTTTGCAGCACGTATGACCGGGACGACAGAATGTGCCCGTGACGGGGCAAACAACCGTCGATGATGCAGTAGAAGTAGTAGCATTTTGGTTGTTTTGGTTAGTACCAGCTGTGATCGATTTATAAGCTTGATTATTAGTGGTAGCAGAAGCTTTGGTTACACTAGAGCTAACGGTGTTTACTTGTTGTTGTTGTTGTTGTTGTGAAGATGATACTGACGAATATGTAGTTAATGATTTCTGTTGTTGTTGTTGCTGTTGCTGTTGCTGCAAGGAAACGATAGATGATCCATATGCAGTAGACAATTGCTTTTGTTCCTGCTGTTGGTAGCAGCTTGCCGATGTATTAGCCATCGTTTTATTAGAGGCTCCAGAAACAATATAGCTCGGCGGCTTAGGTTCATCGTTAAGAGGTAGAAGTGGTTTGGTGGGGAACTTCTCCGTCGGTTCCGGGCTGTGAAATTCCGGAAATTTCGACAGATTGGCGGCACGAGCGCTAATGGCCTGCGATTGTGGTGTCAAATTGGTTATTTCCTGCTCCAGACCCGACAGACGTCTGGCCTGATTGGCCACATAGCCCTTGCCATACGAAGTCTGCGATTGTCTCCTCTCTTGCATTGAGGAGCTTTGCGAGCCCGTGCGAATTTCCACTGTCTTGGCCGAGGAAGTGTGTTCATATTCTTCGGTCACCTTGCGGCGACGTTCTATTTGGGTATTGCCCACTTGAGTGGTGGTTTGTGACTGCATTTGGCTCTGCTGCTGTTCGGCCATGCGGGAGGACTGTTCCCGTCTCTGGACTGACATATTACCAACTTGGTATTCTTCCCTCCTTTCTGGCTGTTGCGTATAGCTCTGCATGCCCGATTGACTGGAGCTTTCGGTGTGGGAGAGCATTCGCTCTTGTTTTTGCTGCGCCTGTTGGGCTCCCAAATAGCTTTGACCGGTAGTTATGGAGCCGGCCTGCAAGACCCTTGGACTCATGGTGGAGACCTCATTCTCCTTCATGCGGGGAGCCCTGATGGCTGCCAAGGGATTTGGTGGTGGTCCAGGTGCTGGGGAGCGTGCCCGATCTGGAAATGGAGAGGCTGATCGAACATCATAAGGACGGGCATGCGTAGCGGCACATTCATCAAAGCACAGCTTTTCGGGAGTTTGATAACGTGGCACAATGGGAGCTGGCCTGGAGGGTGTATAAGGCCGTGAGGGGGGCTGCGATTGATCTCTCACCACATGTTCGTCGAGTGGTTGAAAGGCCATGGTCACTGGACCTGAACGATCTTCAATAATAATGGGAATCGTGGTTGGTTTAGTCGCCTGAGGTCTGGTGGGCATAGTGTGAGTGGAGTGAGCAGAAGCTTTCGCCATTGCAGTGCTCTGCTGTTGCCTGTGGTCCGTTTGCGAACTCATGACCGTTGTGGAACCATAGGCAGCAGCAGTCGATTGTTGTTGTTGTGTGTTAGTGTTGCCACTGCTGCTGGGGCGTGTCGACATTTGGGCCACTGGTTTATGTACAGTGTTTTCGTTAGAGCCATTGCTGTAGCCGGGAGTCTTAGGGGTATCAACAAAAGCCAGGGGAACGTTTTCCCTCAACTCTGGAGGTTCGGGAGTGCGTACGGGACTTTGCGAGGGCAACACTGTCCAATTGCGTTGATATTTGGGAATATTTTCGGGACGATGCAGACCCGTTGAGGTGTGCGGATGCATGTGACTAAGCGGTGAGGGTGGTGGGAAAATGACTTCAGAATGCTCGAGCTCATGGGCGGTTTCTTCGATCACTTCGCGGGCTTCGAGTTTGGACATTGTGCTGCTGGCAGCCTTGTCATAGGCCATGGTATAAGAGGATGATGCTGTGGAAGCTTGTGTTAGATTCGAGGCATATGAGGAGGATAGCTGTTGTTTCTGATGTTGTTGTTGTTGTTGTTGGTGCTGTTGTTGGACTGCGGAAGAGGTGTTAGAGGAAGAAGAGCTAGCTTTGGTAGAGGAATACAATGAGGATTCTTCACGTGTGTTAGTCTGTTGTGGTGGTGGTTGTTGTTGTTGTTGTTGTAGCTGGTATTGTTGTGAGGTAGTAGTGTTCGTTTTTTGTTGTTGTTGTTGCTTTTGTAGTAGCTCTTGCTCCTTCTGGGAGAAATAACTACGTCTTTTCTGATAGCGATCTTGAGCATCACAAAACTTTTGATATTCGATATCACTTTCGGCCTTGGTATAGGTTAGCGAATTTCTTGGTGTGGCTGGAGTCGAGGTAGAGGACAAAGGTTGATTGGATGGTTGGAATGCTTGCATAGCCGCAAATGCTGACGTCGAAGACTTCCGTTTATCGGTGGTATAGTACTCAACTTCATCCAGCGATTGTTTGCGTATGCCCAATTCCTCTTCCTTGTCGAGCACCTGAAATTCCATCTTCTTCTTCTCCTTCTCCTTTTGCTCTTCCTCAAACCGGTGAGTGGCATTTTCAGGATCCAGAGGAGTGTATGGTCGTTCAGGTGCTGTACGCAACGCCTCCGACATGGTCAGTACACCTGAGGGTGTGGGCAAGTCCAAAATATGAATGGGAACATCGTGATCGAAATGGCCTTCGAATGGTCGATCGGGAGCTACGGTAAGAGCACTTAGAAATGGTGATTTTGGACGATAATCTTCACGTACATATGGTTTCATATCCATGGGAGGGGGCATATAGGGAACGGTCTCTTCGGGCAGCGGTACACCCTCCGAAGCGGGGGGAGCAAATTTCAATTCAAAAGCGGGTGCAATTGTCATCGCCTTGCTTAGCGATGGAGTATCCCAAATGGAATTGATGGGAACATGCTCGGGCTCAGGTGTGGGTGATAGTGGTCTCTCATATGGTTCGGGCTTCACCTCTTCAGTCGTCTCCTTGGCCATGACCTTGGAGATTTCCTCGGAGGGTTCCACCTGAAATGAGCAATCACAGGGTTTGGGACACAAACAATCCACCATGTGGAAGGGAGTCTCCGGGGCAGTGGTCAATACGGCCACCATAGGATTGATCCATTCTTTGGGTACGGGATTGGGAATTTTCGTAGGAGGTATTTGCTTTACGGGTGCTATTTCGATTTTTATTTCGGGAGTGGGTTGGAAAATTCGCTGACTTTCTAGAATATGGGAGCGGTCTTCTACCACCAAGCAATCTTCCTTGACCTCCACTTGGCCTTCTTCTTCTTCTTCGACTTCTTGGGACACTTGATGGGACTCTTGATTATCTTGTGTTGGTTGGGTTAAGGGTTTTTCATGCTCATCGACTTCATTACCTTGTTGGTTGGGAGTTTCCATAACTTTTACTTCGGGTTCATCCTGGAAGACCACGCGCCTAGGACCTTGTGCTTGCTGCTGGGGCACTGGGCTAGGTGTTACCTCTCGCACCATATCCACCAGTTTATAAGTGCAAAGCGAAGGCACCAAAGTTTCGACACAGTCTTGAGCACTGCGGCGCCCTGACATATACTCCGAAGCACTGAGATTCAATTGGTCTTGGCTTTGCTGCATAGATGCCACCTCCATGTCCATGTGATAGTCAAACTCTGAACCGGATTGGTCATAGAGTTGTTGCATTTGATACGCCTGTACTTGAGCGGCATACATGCGCTGGTATTCCTCCGAAGTAGTGGTGGCTGTAGTGCAGGTAGAGGTATATGAATCGGAGCCAGACTCACATTCAGTTGACTGGACGCCAGCGGTGAGTTGTGGCGCCGAACGACTTTGCCACTGAGTTTGGCTTTGTGGGGCTTGGGTAGCCATAGTTTCAGCAGGTGCCTGACCTTGCTGTGGTTGCTGTTGTTGTTGGTAATGCTGTGCCTGCGCCTGATGCTGCTGTTGCTGCTGCTGTTGTGGTTGCGTTTGCTTCTCCCCTATCTCGGGAGGAGGCGGATTTTCTATGGGTTTCACTTCAACATGCTGTGTCTCCGGTGGCGCAATGTAGAGAGGTGCAGCAGTGGGAGTGCGGTGACTATCTTCCTGCTGGGGAGGCCAACAGAAATTCGAGCGCATTCGCCGATTGGCCTCCTCAACTTCGTAGTCCTCTTCAAAGTACGTCTCAGCATATTGCGGTTGCAAGCCTTCCTCTGTGGTTTCGTCTATTCAACGAGTTTTTCCAACAACCATCGCAGGATTGAGGAGGGTGTAATGGCGGATTCCGTTTTTTGGCAGCGTTTCCGTAAACGTGTTTTTTTTTGTGACATTTACAACAACAGTTTGGAGAATGACAATGATGATGGCCATGATAATGATAATGATGATGATGGTGATGGTGACGAAGTGATGCATTTGAATGTGCGGTTTTGTGTTTTTTCGGTTTAAAAGATTTTAGGTTAGTGGTTACATTTTCTCCAATTGTGTGAATAAGGGACAAGTTGGTTTGTTCAACCAGTGATAGACAGATGTATTTTTTATACATTTAATGTTGGATTTTGTTCGTATGTTTGTTTAGGAGAAAGAGAAAATAAATAAAAATCGTTTTCATGTTAGATTTGTTGCAAGCAGCGGATGCAGATTTTTATTTTATCGCTTAACTATATACAGCTAAAACAAAGCTCTAAGGCTTGTGGTGAGTGAGAGCAGCGTGTCTGTACTATGTAAGGAAAGAAGAAACAAAAAAAAAGGTGTAACACACAAGTTGACCCTTTAATTTGTCTTAGTGTTTTTTTTTTCAGGGGCTTATGGTGTATGTAAATGATGTAGAGATGACTTGTTATATTTTTTTTGACATAGTTGTTGCTTGAAATTTGAAAAAACAATTATAATCTTTATAACAGTTTTCAATAATGTATAACAGATTTGAAAAAAACTGTTATACAACAGAGGAAAACGGAGCGAATTCAATACAATTTTATTTTAAATCAAGGCAAAAATGTTTGCTAAAACCTCCAACACAACTTGTTAATGTTTTATATTCATATTGAGGTCAAGGACAAAATACATATATCCGCCATATGTGACTTTTGGGGACATAATTTAGTAAACCCAATACTATAGGGTAGAGGGTATATTCCCCCTACAAGGTATATATTATAGATCGTCATAAAATTTTAAAAATTTATTTTCGATGTCCTGTGTCTGTCCGTCCATCAGTTGTAATCACGCTACAACCTTCAAAAATTGAGCTATTGACCAGAAATTATGCACAGGTCAGTAGTTCACCCACACAAAGGCCGATCTCCCACTTTAAAGCCATGGGCTCGTAATAGCGTCTTTTACTACATAATATTGATAAAATAAATACCATTTCATTCAGTTGCTGGATTTACGTCCAGGCCATGGGCTCATTAAATCGTCTTATACTACCCCATATTGACAAAATTTTGAATATTTCATTCAGTTGCTGGATTAACGTTCAGCTTAGGTTAGACTACTAAACGCTAACCTCGAAAAAGAAAATCAAAGTCAGAAATTCTGTGCTACAAACAATATCCCTTATTGATTTCTTTATCACGCCCCTAAGTCGATTCAAGTCTGGTATTGTGTCCTCACTTAAGTGCCGGTGTCTGTTAGCCGCGAAATCCGGGCAATGACAAAGGAAATGTCCCAACGTACAGTGGGATAGTTTCGTTCCTAAAAAATTTTAAGGACAAAATTACAAAAAAAATCTTTAAAAAACCATTTAAATTTGCAGATAAAAGTGTTCTAAAAAAAAAAAATCAATTCCGCCTGAATTTTTATACAAAAATCCGCTAAATACCCATTTTGGGTAAAAAATTGTCAGCGTAGTTTTCCCCTCCTCCTGGCAACATTTGTGAGGTACTATGCCATGTAAAACTTTTCTCCAAAGAGATGTCGCACTGCGACACGCCGTTCGGACTCGGCTATAAAAAGGAGGCCCCTTATTTGATTGAGCTTAAAACTGGAATCGGACTGCCCTCATTGATATGTGAGAAGTTTGCCCCAGTTCCTTAGTGGAATGTTCATGGGCAAAATTTGCAATTCGCATTTCGAAATTGGCATTTTAAGTAAATTTGCTGTCGAGGCCTACAAATATTGCTTGGTGCAAAAATTGTTTTGCAAGTCATTGTGTCCGTCATGACAGGTTACAGCCTAATCGGAAAACATGCTGACAGACTGAAGGTTGCCAGCAACGACTTTTGCAGAAGCTATAGGGACATCGAAAAAGAAGAGTCTATAGAACTCCTTCTGTGTACGTATCCATTATTCTCATTTCCTTGAGAACCTATCTGATTGAACATTCGCAAGTTAGTGGGCTTTTTAAAGCATTCTGAATGGTTCAACGGTAGGAACTAGTAGGCATCTTCCTTCTTCTGTTCCTGTGGTATCACAATGGATGAAAAAGTCTCAGTGAGTCTGATGGCAATCTGCCACTTAAATCTAACCTATCCTAACCTACCCTCAGATTCAGGAACAATTTCAAGCCTACGGCTTGTCTACATAGTGTCTAACATCTGTGAGCTTTCCCGATACGCTTCTGAATGTGAAACTTCCAATTCAGTTTCCCGTCTAGGATCACTCCTAAGTTTTTGACCTTGTTCATACATCGAAATTATTTTATTGAGGAACACCTTTTTTAGAACACCTTTTTCTTTATTGTGAACAGGCACATTTCAGTCTTCTCTGAGTTAACATTGAGATCCCTAGGTCTAGCCCAGTTGTATGCCATCGCCAAGACCCTTTCGGCAATTGTGCATAGCTGATTCAGATACCCCTTAGAAGTGTTATACAGGTTCAAAATCCCTCCTCAGTAAGTATCCATAATAAGTTATTGATGTCACCCATAAGTTAAGTTAAGGTAAAGTAAGAGTGGCAGTCCTTTACAGACTCACTTAGACAATTTTTTTAAGTCCATTGCGATACCACAGTAGCTACAGACCAAGGCTTCTGGCGGGAATCGAACCCATGACCCCTACACTGGTAATCCAAGCACGCTACCAACTTGGCTACTGGGGCGCCCATTAGTGTGGCGATAAAATGCCCCCCTGTGGCATGCCCTGAGCCACTTTCTCCTTTATCTATATGTCATGGGACCCACAATTTATCCACCTGTTTCTTAGCATATGGTTTACCCAGTCTCTAGGGACACGTACCATAGCTCCAATATTATAGCAATTATTTTCTTTTATCCTTTGTTTTCCCAGAAAGAGATATCGGGAAAAGAACTCGACAAATGCGATCTATGGTGGAGGGTATATAAGATTCGACATGGCCGAACTTAGCACGCTTTTACTTGTTAGTTTGTTAAACTTTTCATTCGGAGGTATGGTGAGGAAAGATGGGACTGAGAAAGATCACAGTTCTGAGATATCTTTCCGGGTTTTCCAAATGTAGCTAATTAATGCATAGATGTTGATGTTATCGTAATCTCTAACTCAAAACACATTGCAGAAGTGTTATTGATGGTTATGTATTCAACCAATAATAGAGACGAAAGCCAACTACAATATTAGTTTGATATGAACTATATGTTATTACTACTGTCCGGATTTATTGATTATGTATTCAACCATTTAACCAATGATAGAGACGAAAGCTAACTACAATATTTGTTTGATATGAACTATATGTTATTAATACTGTCCGGATTTATTGATTGTTATATATTCAACCATTTAACCTATGATATAGACGAAAACCAACTACAATATTAGTTTGATATGAACTATATGTTATTACTAGTGTCCGGTCTATTATTTTCCATATGCGGTAATAATTTGTTGCGAAATTTCATTTTGTAAACATATAATGATTTCAGAACTTCGATTCTGCATGTTTGTATGGAAAATATCACCGCATATAGCAAATAATTGATTGCAAAAATTCCATTTTGAATAAAAATCCGAACTCTAGTTATTACGATCATTCTATAATCATAAGAATGACTAAACTGCCAACCCATAGTGAAAGAAGATTCTTCAGATAGAAGAAAGATATTTCTCGTATTATAAGTAGAATAAGTATCATATTGTATTACGAACAAAACGGAGCCGAAACATTTTAGGAAAGATCGAGAGGATGAAAAAATACTACATTGTTCATAAAACTTAACATACAAACTTAACATCATAAGATCAAAACCAATAAGGAAATAGTAGATTTTGATTCGTTCAACTTTAAAGTAAAATCTTCACAAATTTCCAGTTTATATTCTACAGTTTCTTTTTTATAAATTGTTTTACTTCAGTTTTATTATGAAGACCATGTTAACGAAATTACTTCCGAGAAAAGTGATACAGAACATCCAATGAAATGTTTAGACTTCCTCTACGTATGAACTCAATATTCACTTCTAATAAGAAATTTTTTACTAGATCTTCTTCATCTTAGCTTAGTCAGAATGACAAATTTTATTAACACATCATATCTGCTCATTGGTTTTAATATTTTAAATCTTCCTTCAACAAATCTATAACAAATTATCTTCTTCCCATAAGTTACATAAGAAACTTCAGAAAATATTTATTTCTTCAAAGTCTTTAAGGAATATCCTTTCATTGATAAATATACATTAATATATGTATATTTCTAGGGGAATATACAATTCAATTAAAAACTATTTAAAGGAAACTCAAGGATACATGCAAAATAACCTTAAGAACAAGGTTAACAAACAAAACCAAAAGAACAATATAATACTTAACAATACACATACATACATAGATACACATACATATATGAACACAATGGAAAAATAATCAAAAACATTATGTGTAGTTATATGGTAAAGAGAGAGAGAGAGAGTCAAAAAAGAAAAAAAAAACAACTAAATATATAAAACAGTCGTAAAAGTATCATTAGTGTTAAGTGCAATTTTAGTAAGAGAACAAAAACTTAGTGGAACTTAACTTTTGGTGGGCACTTGTTAGGCCACACATAGCTTAAGTGAAACTATCGAAAGGAACACACGGTTAAAACTTTAGTTCTTTTCATAATCATGTGAATTTTGAAACATAATCAAACAGTATGTAGAAAAAAAGGTAACAAAACGAAACAAGAATAAAAAAAGAAACAAAATTTGTATACAAACTATTTTGAGAGAAGGTATTCAGCCAAAAATTTCATCAAGATTTGATTTCTTTTTTCTTATGGTCGATTAAAAATCGCCATTTTTTTATGAATTTATTGAAAGCATTGTTTTTTTTTTGGATTTTTCGAAATAATTTCAAATTTTGTATACAATTTTAATCACTCATCAATTGTGAATTCAATATAACCACACATAATTTAGTTTGTCTTATTTAAAACATAGATTTCCATGATGCATTCATATATACACATAGTATGTCGATACGTATATATATATATTTGGTATCGTATTAGCATTGGGTTTTGTATTGACAGCTTCTACTCTTTTTGATCCTTTTGACGTTGATACACTTGTTTTTGATAATGTCCTTGTGTCCATGCACGACTCTTTGGTTTATCATGCTGCACATTTCAACATTATCATATGGACTGGATTTAATTTCGACATATAATTTGGAGTGGATGTTGTGTTGGATGAAAAGGTAGCTTTAGTGGTGATAGAGGTGTTGGTTGCTGTGGTACTTGTGGTTTTATGTTTTTGTAACAAATTCTATTTAGTATTGGTAAAAATCTAAAAAAGGGGATCAAAACAAATGTAAGGTTATTTAGTTTCCTTTTTGTGAAGTTCCAGAAGAAATTTAAAAATTTCAATAGGTTGTGGGGGGAGTGGGTTTTAAAGATGTTATAAGCCATATGCACATGCAGTTCAATTCATTGTAATAGAATTATTTCAAATCATAAAGCTTTGATTTCTTTCCATTTACCCTTGGGTATATGTATATACTTTTTAGGCTTGAAAACATATATATTGTGCAAATCTGAGCAATCATTTTTGTATGAGCAGATTTTTGAAGGAACTTTACTTTAATTTAAAACTTTTTTTTAATTCGACTTCAATTTGTTTTTAGCTTCAGATCGTATTGTTTCTTCATTTCAGGCAATGCAGGCTACTTTTTATATCCTACATCACCACTGTGGTACTGGGTATTAAAACGTTGTGCATTTGTTTGCAACGCTAAAAAGAAGTAGAACTAGACCCATTGATAAATATACCAATCGGCTTAGAATAACTTTCTGTTCGATTTAGCTGAAATCGGTTTCAATCACTTAATTAATTGATCTTATTAATTTATTAATTAAAACTGTTTCAATCACGATTATGGTAGTATCAATCACAGTTTTTAAAAAAGGTGATTGAAAAACTTTTGCATACTCAATTAAAAAAATTATTGAATTTTTTTGAAATTTCCAATTAAATTTTTAATTGATGCATTAAAAAAATGATTGAAATTTTTAAATTTTTAATTAAAAAATTGGTTGAAATTTTTATATTTTTAATTGATCACATTAAAAAAATAATTGAATTTTCCGAAATATCCGATTAAATTTTTCATTGAATCAATTAAAAAGTTAATTGAAAATATGCAAATGTTATATTAAACTTTTTGCGAAAAGAGCGATGTATAGGGTGTACCCTCTGTTTCGATACAACGCGGTTCACGCATAAAAACCTCCTGGAACATGAAATTGAGGTTTATGTTCGGGTCCATGATCCCTTCGAATTTTAAAATAAAGAGCACCGAGCCGGGCTTAGGTGTAGCTACCGACATTGACTTACAGTAATTAATGCATTTTTATTACAGTGAGCTTAGGGGAAGTTAACCCAACAGAAACACATTTATATAGAATAAGTTATAATTAGATTGATGCTAAAGAAGCCGTTTTAATATTAATGTCAATATATTGGTCATAAATAAGATTAGAATTGCGGCTAGAAATTTAAAAAGACCGTAAACAGACAGTTTTGTTGGGGAGTTCTATCTTCTATATATAGAAAGTATTTATCAAAATTACGAGCGGCTAGACTTTTTCAAAATCAAACAGTCATAATAGTAATAATAGCTCTTGAGTCTAGAAAAGTTTCCAATTCAATTGAATAAACAATGTTTTCGGGTACTCAAAAATTTGGGCAAATTTGCATAAATTGTTACTGGAAATTGGTTCGTGTACTTTTTTGGCCTGCAGATGAGAACTACTGGAAGTCGTTCGTGTACTTTTTTTTGCCTGCCTAAAGTGTTTGAGAGATTGGTAATTGAGAGCTTGCAAATTTCTACTGAAGATTTTTTCCCCAGAAGAAGTTTGCATTATGAAAACCAGAGAGTAAAGGCAAGTTTTACGTTAGGTCAAGTTAGGTATAAGTGGCAGTCTGCCATCAGACGTTTTCGTCCATTGTGACTCTATAGGAACAGAAGATGGAAGATGCCTTCTAGATCCTACCGTTGGTCGCTTTAAAAAGCCCAACAACTTGCGAATTTTCACATCCGCTGAATCAGACAGGTTCTCAAAGAAATGAGAACCTAAAGTGGAAATCCTTTTGACTGCCAGTGCGGGACACACACACCGGATGTTCTATAATCTCTTTTTCCTCGTCGTCCTCACAGCTTCAGCAGAAGTCATTACTTGCAACTTTAAGTTTGTCAGCTTGTTTTCCGATTAGACAGTGTCCTGTCATGATGGACCAAATAACTGAGACGTCTGTTCTAGCCAGTGACAGCAAAGCGTAAGATCTTTTCAAGTCTAGATTAGGTCGCATAGTTTTGAAATGCATACAGCCTCCTCTGTGTGACCATCTATCTTTCGTTGTCCTTCGTG